>NC_090646.1:283544418-283663642 GCF_040937935.1 Hyperolius riggenbachi
GTCACAGGATCCCTTCTTCACACTCAGCAATCAAATGGAAGCCAGTCCTATGGATTTAGGCCTGAAGATCCAGTCCCAGTCACTCCAGACCTCTCTCCCAGGCTCTAGGCACACCAGCCACACCTCAGCTCCCAGCAGCCTCTGCTCACTCCAGCCTCTCTTCCAGAATTTTCTGCAGTCTTAAAGGAACTATGCCCTCCAAAGGCAGCAGTATATAACATCACAATAACAGCACATTATATGGTGTTACATTCTCCCCCCACTTGAAAAGCTTGGGTCCTCCCAAGTACGGAAAGTTACACAACTTTTCTTTAATTCACAGACATAGACATACCTAAACGATCTGAATATACTGGCCATAACTAAAGGGAACCCACCAACTAGCACTAGGTATTTTAGCTCCACAGGGAGACAGGGTGCCACCTGAAAGACCTGAGTTCATGGTTTTGGGAACATGGGCGTTGATCTCTCGGTGTGAAGCACATACTCTCTCTTCACTGCAGTTCCCCAAAGAGTCATAAGGTAATCTTTTAGGAGCTCTAATTTGTCGAGACTCCCTACTTTCCAATGGACTTTCTTGGAAATTTTCTTCCTGAACTTCTTGTTCTATTATTGTATGACTTTCTGGTTCTTTATCCTTCAAAATATCTACTGGTTGCAATTCTTCTTCAACTTTGTCTGAAAGAGGAGTACCATCTGTATCACTTTCAGTCACCAGGTCCTCTAGATTGCATGAAGCATTTTGCTCCAGACTGCTCGACGGGACAAACTCCGGAGCTTCTACTCTGAGTTGGCTCTCCTCAGCATCTCTCTCCACTACGTCTGGGCTAGTCTGTGGCACACTCACATCTTCGGGCCTCAGATCTAGGCCATTCTCACGAGGACCCCAAACAAATCTTCCTACTGGGGGGGTGTCCCATCCCCACTCTTCATCATATTCTTCAGTGTTGTGGTCACACTCAGGTGATACTACGATGCTTTTCTTCTGTGTGGCTAACCGCTGTGACCTCCTCAACTGACGGCCTTGATCATGCTCATCTGCCATAGGAGCAGGCATTCTCACTGCTTGTCCCAGTGGTAACAGGTTATTTCGGTGCCATGACTTCACAGGCCCACTTTGACCTTCAGGCCGAATCCGATATACAGGAATACCTGACAGTTGAGAACACACCTCATACACCTGCGAACTCCAGCGATCAGCAAGCTTGTGTTTCCCAGGGATCCCCAGATTTCTTAACAACACACGATCACCTGGCTTTAAATTATGGATCCGGATTCTCTGGTCGTACCTTGCCTTATTCTGCTGCCCCCGCCTTTCTGCGGCCTCTTGAGCTTTTTCATAAGCAGTCTTCAGGCTCTTTTTGAGGCGTTCCACATACCCCTGGTAAGAGACAGTTGTTGTATCATCACAAGAAGTCCCAAAAACAGTGTCAACTGGCAACTGGGCCTCCCGCCCAAACATAAGAAAGTATGGCGAGAATCCAGTGGCATCATTTTCAGTA
Organism: Hyperolius riggenbachi; assembly: GCF_040937935.1. Lineage (NCBI taxonomy): Eukaryota > Metazoa > Chordata > Amphibia > Anura > Hyperoliidae > Hyperolius > Hyperolius riggenbachi. Next base: position 283,545,921 of record NC_090646.1, read on the forward strand.
CTATTGTAGGCGTGGACAACAGCAGCAATATGTTTGCTCCATTGAGCCTTCTTCTCACTGGGTAAGGTCCCCAACATATTTAACAATGTTCTGTTGAATCTCTCTGGTTGTGGATCTCCCTGAGGATGATAAGGTGTAGTTCTGGTCTTCTTTACGCCCAACAAACTCAGCAACTCACTTATCAACTTGCTTTCAAAATCTCGACCCTGATCCGAGTGAATGCGTTGTGGGAGGCCATAATGTACAAAGTATCTCTCCACCAGTACCTTCGCTACTGTTATTGCCTTCTGGTCCCTAGTAGGGAAGGCCTGGGCATACCTGGTATAATGGTCGGTGACCACCAAGACATTGGCAAACCCACCCTCATCAGGCTCTACAAATAAGAAGTCAATGCACACTAAGTCCATTGGTCCTTGGCTTTGTAGATGTCCCAATGGTGCAGCTCGCACTGGCTGTGTCTTCCGTTGTATGCACCTGGAGCAAGACCGGCAGTAATTTTCCACATCCTGTCTCATGCCCGGCCAGTAAAAGCGATCTTGCAACAACTTCAGGGTGCGATCAATACCCAAATGCCCATGATCATCATGAAGGGAGGAACAGACCATGTCCCTGTATTTTTCAGGTAGCAGTAACTGCCATTTCTCTGTGTTTCCAGCAGCTGGTGCTAACCGGTACACCAAACCATTCTTCATTTTCAGATGACTCCACTCTCTAAGCAATAATCCAGCCAGTGGATGGTTGATATCTTTTAGGTGGTTTTGGTTATTCTCATGTAGAGCCTTTTTGACACCCCGGCACAGTGTATCTTCAGCTTGATCGTGACGCAGATCTGACAAACTCAGTGCAGGTAATGAAGTGCTTTTCAATGTCACCATATTGCAGTACCTGTGATGATCGCTGCTGCAGCAGCTGTTGCTGGAAGTAGTAGTGCTGCAGCTCAGGCAGTTCTGATCTATTTCCATGCAAGCTGCATAGCTTTGTCTGTCTTTCCCTGCTGTCAGCTTGTGACTGATTATCATTCACCTGTGTGGGAATCTGCATGTCTGCTCCCATTGGATGACCTCAGTATAAAGATCTGCTTCCTGCAGGGTTTCCTTGGGTTTTCATAGCTTCAGCTTAAGCCTGTCTTGCTGTCGCTTTAGCCCCCGATAGTGTTTCTTGTTATAAAGATACTTTGCTGGTCTTTGCATCATATATTGGTTCATTGCCAATATATATGCATACCAGCACGTTTATTATTTTCCTTGTATTTGTGTTACGTCGATACATCAGTGTCGCTGATGTATACGTACACGAACTGTTTATATCCTGTGTGCAGTTAGTCAGCTTTCCAGCACGTTTTGGTAGGTTGCGCGTACCGTGAACACCCGTGCTGAGGTAGTTACCCTGCTCCTGGTTCTGTTTGTGGATTGCGTTCATCTCTGCGAAGAGATAACGAATCCTTCTGAATCCTGCTCTGTTACTGTTTGTGGATTGCGTTCATCTCTGCGAAGAGATAACGAATCCTTCTGAATCCTGTTCTGTTACCGTTTGTGGATTGCGTTCATCTCTGCGAAGAGATAGCGAATCCTTCTGAGTCCTGTTCCCTGTATTACTCTAGTCCTAGTCAGCGTTCCTGCTTATGTCATATATCGGTTCATTGCCGATATATACATATGTTAGTCAGACGTTACAAATAGTTTCATTGATAGCTGTAATTGTAATACGCTAGGAAAACATACTTATTGTATATTTATCTGTGTTACGTTCATCTATCTTGATCCTGCTGTTTTCTGACTGTCCTGTCCTGTCTTGTGAGGCACGCCATCGCCGCAGCGCATTGGCTGCCTCATTCCAGTCTGTCTGGTTTTGGACGCTTGCTGTCGCTAAGTAGCCGCTAGCTAGCAAGCGTTCATTCTGTCTACCTGTCCTGATCTCCTCAGTTCTGGTTTATGCGCTCAGCGCTACTTTGCGCTGAGACGTTATAACGAAAGCATTGTTTGTGGCTGTCAGATCTGCACCGGCTCTGTGCGCCACAATCTCCTATTGGAGTCTGTCCTTCCCTCCACTATACTAGGGATAGCCTGTTTCCTGGTGCTAGTGTGTGTACCTCCTCCACGCCAGCTCATGCGTTGCATGCTGACTGTGGAGAATACACCACCAAGCCTCACAGTACCTCTGAGGAATTGCTTCATGTGGTAGTCCTAGCTTTTCAGCAGCACAGATCGTCCGAATCTCACATTTTATACCTTGGCACATGGCTCTCACACCTGGGGCTGGAACCTCTAGCCACTCATCTTCAGGCTGCAACACATCATGAGGTCTTCTAGAAAGCCCATCTGCATCCCGATTGGCCATGCCTGGACGGTACTTAAGACTAAATCTGTAATTAGCAAGGGCCGCCAACCATCGATGTCCTGTAGCATCTAATTTAGCTGTGGTCAACACATAGGTGAGAGGGTTGTTATCAGTCTGTACTTCAAACTCAGCTCCATATAGATACTCATGAAGCTTATCTACCACAGTCCACTTCAGTGCCAGGAACTCAAGCTTGTGTGCTGGGTAATTCCGCTCTGTTGGTGACAGACTCCTGCTCACAAAGGCTATCGGCTTCAGTCTACTCTCCTGCTCCTGGTACAAAACACCCCCTAGTCCATCTCTGCTGGCATCAATGTGTAAGACATACGGCTTCTGAGGGTCTGCATAAGCTAAAACAGGTGTGCTGGTTAGACAACTTTTAAGCTTCTCAAAGGCACACTCCTCTGTCCATTGCTCAATGACAGACTCTTTTCCTGCACGTTGCAGAACGTTATTCTTCTGATCTTGTTTAGACCCTGGAGCCTGCACCTTTTCCTTCACTTGGAGCAAATCATTGAGGGGTCTTGCGATCTGTGCAAAGTCTTTGACAAACCTTCGATAGTAAGAACAGAAACCCAAGTATGAACGGAGCTCAGAAACTGTTTTAGGTTTTGGCCAAGTTGTTAGTGCTTCAACCTTTGAAGGATCCGTTGCCACACCATCAGCCGACACTACATGTCCCAGGTAAGTTACAGATGGAAGGCAGAATTGGCACTTTTCCAGCGACAACTTTAACCCTTCCTTCCTCAACCGGTCCAGCACCTTGATTAGCCGAGTCTCATGCTCTTCCAGGTCTCTTCCAAACACAATGACATCATCCAAATACACAAGCACCTCCAGCAGGTTCATATCTCCCATTGTATTTTCCATTAACCTCTGAAAGGTGGCTGGAGCACCCATGAGTCCCGGGGGCATCCTATTGAATTCGAAGAATCCTAAAGGACAAATGAAGGCAGTTCGCTCCTTGTCTTCAGGATGCATTGGAATCTGATGATATCCACTTTTAAGATCCAGCACACTAAACCACTTAGCTCCAGCCAAGCATTGCAACACATCTTCCACTCGTGGTGTGGTATACTGATCTGGAATAGTACGTCGATTCAAAGTTCTATAGTCTACACACATTCGAATAGTACCATTCTTCTTTCGCACCACTACAATTGGTGAAGCATAGGGACTTCGAGACTCTCTAATGATTCCAGTTCTTTTGAGTTCTTCCAGCTGTTTCCGTAAATCTTCAATGTCTCCAAGGGCTAGCCGCCTTGACCTTTCCCGGAATGGCCGGTCATCTTGAAGGCGAATACGGTGCTGTGTACTTTTTGCACATCCGACATCATATTCGTGTTGTGCAAAGATTTCACTTTGTCCTCGCAGAATGTTGAGCAAACGTTGTCTCCACTCTGAAGGCAAAAGGGAGTTTTGAGAAACTGAGATCTCCAATTTGTTCTCCAGCTCTTCTGCCTCTCCCCCCACTTGAAAAGGGGTCGTCACTCGGCTTGCTACAAACATCGTTCCCAGTTTTGCCCGAGGTCTTAACATGACTGGTTGTGGTAAGGTGTTTCTGATTCCTACAAGCACTCTGCCATTCTTGCGTTGCAAATCCTCTGCGGGGATAGTCTCAGGGATAATTTCCACCCCTAGCGGCAATCCAGATCCTTCCTCCCCTTCGATCAACAGCAACGGGACTGACTCCTTCCATGTCGTTCTCACTTCAGCTTTCAGACATACCACTTGTCCAGGCATCAACTGACAGTCTTCTCGCTGAGATAACCATACACTTCCAACCCCATGGGCTGGGGCCTCCCGCTCCACCAACAGTTGTTCCCATGCGGCTTGAAGCAAAGGGTGCAATGGACTAGGTGGCTGCCCATAACGGTCCATGATGGGCTCCAATACTCGTCTAACCAGGTGATTATTAGTTCCAAGGATCACTGAGTACCGTGAGGACCCTGGCGGTCGGGGGTAGACTACTGCTAGTGTATCCAGGACTTCTTGAGTTCCTGCCACTTTATATCCTAGCTGAATCTGAAGGTTCACATATCCATCATATGGTAGCTGTTTCTCACTGATTCCCCAGATCTCCAGCTTATCCAGTGCCTGTAAAGGACAATGAGCTAAATGCTTCTCATAAAAGTCTCTATACAACAATGTCACTTGTGCGCCTGTGTCCAGTAATGCATGAGTGAATACACCTTCTATCTGTACTGGCACCACTGGTGATGGTCCCAAAAGATCTTTAGGGAATGTGGTGGCTCCTGCTTCAGAAGCAGATTTGGCCAAAGCTTTCGGCCTCTTCTCTCGTTTCCTCATTTGTTGGCATTGGGTAGTATGGGTACGTGTAAAGCCTGATGTGGGTGCAGCTCCCAATGACTCTTTTTGCTCAGTCACTTTCTTACTGGCAAAGTCTTTGGAGATTTTGTTACCAAAGTGGTTTTCCACAAGCTGGTTGGTCTTCCTCTTCCTGCTGTTGAAATCTGATTGCCAGCTACACTCCTGCTGGATGTGACCCAACTCACCACCACGATAACCAGTCTTTTTTTGTGGTCCTCCCCTTGACGGGACTATTGCTTCTGTCTGGTACTTGGATACATCAGAAGAGGACCTTCCTGTCTTCTGTGATGTCAGAGCCTGCAGGACTCGCAACTGTGTCTTCTGCATTTCGCATTGTGTCTGTACTACTTGGGTCAACACCTTCCACAGACTGGTTAATGATGCATCCTCCAGAAAGTTGTTTTAAGACACTGGTTCTGCCTCCACTGTACGGACTTGACAAATCTTCACGGGCCTTGCACTAGTATACCCAGACTTTAGATCTTGTAATGCTTCCTCTTCTCGAATTTTCTTAATCAGTTGAGGATAGCTTGGCACCTCCACTTGATCCCCCAAGTGTAACTTGAACACCACTGGGTCAAGAGCTTGTGATCCCTCTTGGATTTGACAGATTCGGGCCCGATCCACCTGCTTTGGGTCTATTCCTTTACTTAACACTAACTGATGCAGGAGGCGGTCTAGTCGCCTTACATAACTTGACAGCTTTTCTCCAACCCTCTGGTAGGTGTGTTCAAATTGGTACAGTAAATCAGCGGGCTTATCAATCTTCCCAAACACACTATGCAATGCATCAAGATAATCCTGTGCAGTGCAATCAGATTGTCTCATCTTCAAATTTCGGACAGTGTCAGCTGCTGGACCTTTCAAGCTTTCTATAATCCTCTGCTTCTTGCTTATTTCAGGAACATCCCATTCTTCCAGTACCTGAGTGGCTTGGTCCATCCATGCCTCAAAATCTTCTTCACCAGGGGGAGTGGGTACTTTACCAGAGAACAACCGTAACTTTCTGTACCCCCAGCTTGCTAGCGAATAGTCAGGAGATCTACACTTTGTCAGTAGGTTTCTTAATGCTTCAAGGACTTCTGGTCCAATACAGTTCTTCTCTTGATCAATGGCAGGCTCAGATAATGGCCCCATAACTTCAGCTTCCACTTCTGCTGCACCTTTTGGAATGGTCACTTGAACTAACTGACCGCCTGGAGTTGTGAGGGTCATAGGCATCTTGTCATGGGGGACATGGGTCTTCCACTCCAGCAGGGCAAATTGAGTTGGTCCACTTGGGTCTGTTGTACTATCTAACAGGAACCCCCGACCAGATATTGGTAGTCTTTCAGCCACTTTCCTAATCTGTGCATCAGTCCAGTCATGCCCTGGCAACTCTAGGACTAAACAGTGTCCCACGGCAGCTTGGTGGTTCTCACACCATCTTCCGGCAGCTCTTGACTCCATACTGTGTCTGATTTCAAGGGATAAGGGGCGTAGACGTCACCGGGCGGAACCAAAGAGGGCGCCACGTTGGGCGCCAAATGTAGCGAGACAGACTGGATCGCTAATGAATGTAACAGGGCCTCTTAGTGGATACCGCCTCCAGTGGCACCCTGCCTCCTAGAATCATGCAGACACCAGTATCAATGCAATATATTTATTCCCCACTGACCAACGTGATCTAATGGGGTGAAGTAAGCAATAGAAAATATAGCACTAATCAAACACTTGTTAACTCAGCAAGATCATAACAGTAACAGTAATACGCTTCACACATTCAAAGTGCATAGAAAGTGTATGTCCAAGGTAGCCACCTCCTGCGCCCCTCCAGTGTCACTCTAAACAAGTGTACACTAGACTGGCACAGAACGCACCGCAGCAAAGGGACAAGCTTAATAAACTGCAATCAACACACGGTAGTAACCTCTTGCGCCCCTCCAGTGTCACTTTAAAGGAGTGCACACTACACTGGCGAAAGACGCACAACCATAGCAAAGAAACAAACTTAAGACAATGCAATCAGTAGCACAATCTTATTTAACTCCCGACTGGCCAGTGGGCTATAGTGCAGTTGCACTCGGGGTACCCCTTTAAGGAACATTATGTGCACAGTTGGGCGCCTTGTGAAGAAGGTGCAGCAGCAAGAAGACTCCTGATGCACTCAGCAACAACAGCATAGACATAGTCCCCAACAGTCCCGATTTGATCGGGACTGTACCGATTTGGGGGGCCCCTCCCGCCATCCCGCGCTGCCCCCCTTCTGTCCCGGCCGCTGGGCAGAGAGAAGGAAAAAAAATGATCGAGGCACCAGCCCCGGGGATCTGCATGCGGGATAGATTGCCGCCACTATTTATTTATCCCTCCCTCCTAATATGTCCCCCAGTGTCCCCTTCCCCCCGCACAGTAATTATGGGCAGCGGAGCGGGCAGTGAGTCTTACCACTGCCTCTCCGCTGCGTACCGGGATCTCCTCTGATCTTCCTTCCTGCTTCCTGTGACGTCACAGGAAGCGAGAAGATCAGAGGAGATCCCGGTACGCAGCGAAGAGGCAGTGGTAAGACTCACTGCCCGCTCCGCTGCCCATAATTACTGTGCGGGGGGAAGGGGACACTGGGGGACATATTAGGAGGGAGGGAGAAGGATAATGATGGCGGCGGCGGCCATCCATGCCGCATACCGGGCGGGCTGGTGCCTCGATCGGCTTTTTTTCCCCCCTCTCTCTGCCTGGCCACCCCCCTCCTCCTCCTCACCACCACCACCCCGGCATCCTCCCATTTGGGAGTAATTTAATAACAAAATTATTTAAAAAAAACAAAACTTTTTTTTTCCCTGGGGTGGGCGTGACTAGGGGGTTGGGGGCGTGGCCAGGGGTGTGGCCTAATTGTCCCGTTTTGGGACATTGAAATGTTGGGAGGTATGAGCATAGATGCCAGTGATGTCAGAGGGGACAGGTTAACCAGGCTACAGTTCAGAATGGCAGGCTATGGCAAACAGTCCTGACATACACTGTCCACAGTTTGTTGTAAGAGGAGTGGTATGACTCCCAAACCTCTCAGCCAGGTTAATGCCCCTCTATCACTGCAAAGATGGTTCCTACCATGAGGTGCAGGGCCAGTCCCTGATAATGGTCACTCAGCAGGTGCAGAACTCACAGGCAGAAGTTTTGAGGAGATTGAGATTCACAAACTTTGTAATCCAGCTAAAATGGTTCCTTCTGAAGTCCACGCGGCTTGTACAATCCAGACTCCACCAACCTCACAGGTTCACACAGTTCTGGTCCGGCAGCTGTATCCTTTCACCAAGATCCAGCAGCAAGATTCAGCTCAGGGTGCAGCAAATCTGTGTCACAGGATCCCTTCTTCACACTCAGCAATCAAATGGAAGCCAGTCCTATGGATTTAGGCCTGAAGATCCAGTCCCAGTCACTCCAGACCTCTCTCCCAGGCTCTAGGCACACCAGCCACACCTCAGCTCCCAGCAGCCTCTGCTCACTCCAGCCTCTCTTCCAGAATTTTCTGCAGTCTTAAAGGAACTATGCCCTCCAAAGGCAGCAGTATATAACATCACAATAACAGCACATTATATGGTGTTACATGACTATGTTCTCTGCAAAGTGCTGCAGAAGATGCCAGTGCTATATAAATACATAATAATATGGTAGGACATTAGACTATGGGAGAATTAGATTGTAAGCTCCTCAGAGGATAGTCAGTGACATGACTACGTACTCCGTGAAGTACTGCTGAAGATGTAAGTGCAATATAGTACAGTGGTATGGCAGCATGATGGCGTAGTGGTTAGCACTCTCGCCTTGCAGCACTGGGTTCCTGGTTCGAATCCTAGCCAGGTCAACATCTGCAAGGAGTTTGTATGTTCTCCCTTTGTCTGTGTTATGATCATGTCTGCAGCGTTTACTGCTGGCTGCAGTGGTATTGTAACCCAAGCAGTTCTGATGTCATTTCATGCATTTTCTTGCATAGTTTGGTTTGCACTTAAACTAGTTGCTGATTCCATCTGCAGTCACTCTGAAATTAATGACAGTTTAACATGCTCTTGTGTAAACAAACATTGTCTGCTTCAGTGGAGGGGCAGTCCCTTTCCTGCAGGCTGCATATCATTGTCTGCCTTTTCCTGCTATCAGCCTGTGATTAATTACCATTCACTTGTGTGGGAATCTGCAGGTCTGCTCCCATTGGATGACCTCAGTATAAAGAACTGCTTCCTGCAATGTCTCATGGGCTACCATAGTCTCAGATTCTATCTGTTACTCTGCTCGTGCCCCACCTCGTTCCTGGTCCGTGTGGACTGCGCTGACTCCTGCGAAGGGGTCAGCGAGTCCTCCTAGTTCTGCTCTTGTTCTAGAAGTTGTTACTTGCTTGTCTTGTGTCATATATTGGTTCATCGCCAATATATACGCATACTTGCGCATTTTGTTATTTTCCTTGAATTCGTGTTACGTTGATACATCAGTGTCGCTGATATATACGTACACGAACTGTTTATATCCTGTGTTCCGTTAGTCAGCGTTCCAGCACGCTGAGCTAGTTATCCTGTTCCTGGTCCTGTTTGTGGATTGCGTTCATCTCTGCGAAGAGATAGCGAATCCTTCTGAGTCCTGTTCCCTGTATTACTCCAGTCTTAGTCAGAGTTCCTGCTTATGTCATATATCGGTTCATTGCCGATATATACATATGTTAGTCAGACGTTACGAATAGTCTCATTGATAGCTGTAATTGTAATACGCTAGGAAATCATACTTATTGTATATTTATCTGTGTTACGTTCATCTATCTTGATCCTGCTATTTTCTGACTATCCTGTCCTGTCTTTGTGAGGCACGCCATCGCCGCAACGCATTGGCTGCCTCATTCCAGTCTGTCTGGTTTTGGACGCTTGCTGTCGCTAAGTAGCCGCTAGCTAGCAAGCGTTCATTCTGTCTACTTGTTCTGATCTCCTCAGTCCTGGTTTATGCGCTCAGCGCTACTTTGCGCTGAGACGTTATTACGAAAGTGTTGTTTGTGGCTGTTCGGATCTGCACCGGCTCTGTGCACCACAATCTCCTATTGGAGTCAGTCCTCTCCTCCACTAAACTGGGGATATCCTGATCCCTTGTGCTGGTGTGTACACCTCCTTCACGTCAGCTTATGTGTTGTATGCTGACTGTGGAGATTACACCTCCAAGCTTAACAGTCTGTGTGGGTTTCCTTAAGACACTCTGGTTTCCTCCCACATCCCAACAACATACGATACAGATAAGTATAATGTTAATTGGCTTCCCCTAAAAATTGGCCCTAGACTACGATACATACATAGACATATGACTATGGTAGGGATTAGATTGTGAGCCCCTCTGTGGGACAGTTATGTGACAAACCAATACATACTCTGTACAGCGCTGCGTAATATGTTTGCGCTATATAAATAATTAGTATAAGTACAGTAGCCAGGTCTATAGGTGTCCAAATGTAGACATACTATAGGTGTCCCCAGTATAGATATCCAGGTCTATAGGTATCCCCAGTTTAGGTAGTAGTCAGGGGCGTAAATAGAAATCACTGGGCCCCCTTGCGAGAATTTGGATGGGCCCCCCCCCCATAGGTGCCAAATAATCATAAAGGGGCAGCGTTTCACCATAAAATAATCGCAATGTGTGCAGCATTTCAGCAGAGAATAATAACGAGTGCAACATTTCAGCAAAGAATAATCGCAATGTGGGCAACATTTCACCAGAAAATAATCGCAATGAGTGCAACATTTCAGCAGAGAATAATCACAATGTGGGCAACATTTCACCAGAAAATAATCACAATGTGGGCAACATTTCACCAGAAAATAATCGCAATAAGTGCAACATTTCAGCAGAGAATAATTGCAATGTGGGCAACATTTCACCAGAAAATAATCACAATGTGGGCAGCATTTCAGCAGTAAATCACACAGTGGGCAGCATAACACCAGTGGGCTGGCTGAGTACCTGGCAGGGTGAGCGGGTAGTGGGCTGGCTGGGTAGGTGGGTGAGCAAGCAGTGGGCTGGCTGAGTAATTAATTGCAGTATTTGTATAGCGCCTTTCTCCTGTTGGACTCAAAGCACTTGCGAGGCAGCCACTAGAGCGTACTCAGTAGGCAGTAGCAGTGTTAAGGAGACTTGCCCAAGAAACTTCTTACTGAATAGGTGCTGGCTTACTGAACAGGCAGAGCCGAGATTTGAACCCAGGTCTCCTGTGTCAGAGGCAGAGCCCTTAACCATTAGACTTTCCAGCCACTGCCTGGCTAAGCGAGCGGGCAGTGGGCTGGGTACCTGGCTAGGCAGCGGGCTGGCTGGGTATCTGGCTGGGCATGCGGGCTGGCTGGGTACCTGGCTGGGCAGCGGGCTGGCTGGGTACCTGGCTGGGCAGCGGGCTGGCTGGGTACCTGGCTGGGCATGCGGGCTGGCTGGGTACCTGGCTGGGCATGCGGGCTGGCTGGGTACCTGGCTGGGCATGCGGGCTGGCTGGGTACCTGGCTGGGCATGCGGGCTGGCTGGGTACCTGGCTGGGCATGCGGGCTGGCTGGGTACCTGGCTGGGCATGCGGGCTGGCTGGGTACCTGGCTGGGAATGCGGGCTGGCTGGGTACCTGGCTGGGCATGCGGGCTGGCTGGGTACCTGGCTGGGCATGCGGGCTGGCTGGGTACCTGGCTGGGCATGCGGGCTGGCTGGGGACCTGGCTGGGAATGCGGGCTGGCTGGGTCCCTGGCTGGGCATGAGGGCTGGGTCCCTGGCTGGGCATGCGGGCTGGCTGGGTACCTGGCTGGGCATGCGGGCTGGCTGGGTACCTGGCTGGGCAGCGGGCTGGCTGGGCATGCAGGCTGGCTGGGTACCTGGCTGGGCATGCGGGCTGGCTGAGTACCTGGCTGGGCATGCGGGCTGGCTGGGCATGCGGGCCGGCTGGGTACCTGGCTGGGCATGCGGGCTGGCTGGGTACCTGGCTGGGCATGCCGGCTGGCTGGGTACCTGGCTGGGCATGCCGGTTGGCTGGGTCCCTGGCTGGGCATGCAGGCTGGATGGGTCCCTGGCTGGGCATGCAGGCTGGATGGGTCCCTGGCTGGGCATGCGGGCTGGATGGGTCCCTGGCTGGGCATGCGGGCTGGCTGGGTCCCTGGCTGGGCATGCGGGCTGGCTGGGTCCCTGGCTGGGCATGCGGGCTGGCTGGGTACCTGGCTGGGCATGCGGGCTGGCTGGGTACCTGGCTGGGCAGCGGGCTGGCTGGGCATGCGGGCTGGCTGGGTACCTGGCTGGGCATGCGGGTTGGCTGAGTACCTGGCTGGGCATGCGGGCTGGCTGGGCAAGCGGGCCGGCTGGGTACCTGGCTGGGCATGCGGGCCGGCTGGGTACCTGGCTGGGCATGCGGGCCGGCTGGGTACCTGGCTGGGCATGCGGGCCGGCTGGGTACCTGGCTGGGCAGCGGGCTGGCTGGGTACCTGGCTGGGCATGCGGGCTGGCTGGGTACCTGGCTGGGCATGCGGGCTGGCTGGGTACCTGGCTGGGCATGCGGGCTGGCTGGGTACCTGGCTGGGCATGCGGGCTGGCTGGGTACCTGGCTGGGCATGCGGGCTGGCTGGGTACCTGGCTGGGCATACGGGCTGGCTGGGTACCTGGCTGGGCATGCGGGCTGGCTGGGTACCTGGCTGGGCATGCGGGCTGGCTGGGCATGCGGGCCGGCTGGGTACCTGGCTGGGCATGCGGGCTGGCTGGGTACCTGGCTGGGCATGCGGGCTGGCTGGGTACCTGGCTGGGCATGCGGGCTGGCTGGGTACCTGGCTGGGCATGCGGGCTGGCTGGGTACCTGGCTGGGCAGCGGGCTGGCTGGGCATGCGGGTTGGCTGGGCATTCTGGCTGGGCATGTGGGTTGGCTGAGTACCTGGCTGGGCATGCGGGGGGGCTGGGTATCTGGCTGGGCAGCGGGCTGGCTGGGCATGCGGGCTGGCTGGGTACCTGGCTGGGCAGCGGGCTGGCTGGGTCCCTGGCGGGGCATGAGGGCTGGGTCCCTGGCTGGGCATGCGGGCTTGCTGGGTACCTGGCTGGGCAGCGGGCTGGCTGGGCATGCGGGCCGGCTGGGTACCTGGCTGGGCATGCGGGCTGGCTGGGTACCTGGCTGGGCATGTGGGCTGGCTGGGTACCTGGCTGGGCATGCGGGCTGGCTGGGTACCTGGCTGGGCATGCGGGCTGGCTGGGTACCTGGCTGGGCATGCGGGTTGGCTGAGTACCTGGCTGGGCATGCGGGCTGGCTGGGCATGCGGGCCGGCTGGGTACCTGGCTGGGCATGCGGGCTGGCTGGGTCCCTGGCTGAGCATGCGGGCTGGCTGGGTACCTGGCTGGGCATGCGGGCTGGATGGGTCCCTGGCTGGGCATGCGGGCTGGATGGGTCCCTGGCTGGGCATGCGGGCTGGCTGGGTACCTGGCTGGGCATGCGGCCTGGCTGGGTACCTGGCTGGGCATTCTGGCTGGCTGGGTCCCTGGCTGAGCATGCGGGCTGGCTGGGTACCTGGATGGGCATGCGGCCTGGCTGGGTACCTGGCTGGGCATTCTGGCTGGCTGGGTCCCTGGCTGAGCATGCGGGCTGGCTGGGTACCTGGCTGGGCATGCGGGCTGGGTCCCTGGCTTGGCATGCGGGCTGGCTGGGTACCTGGCTGGGCATGCGGGCTGGCTGGGTACCTGGCTGGGCAGCGGGATGGCTGGGTACCTGGCTGGGCATGCGGGCTGGCTGGGTACCTGGCTGGGCAGCGGGCTGGCTGGGTACCTGGCTGGGCATGCGGGCTGGCTGGGTACCTGGCTGGGCATGCGGGCTGGCTGGGTACCTGGCTGGGCATGCGGGCTGGCTGAGTACCTGGCTGGGCAGCGGGCTGGCTGGGTACCTGGCTGGGCATGCGGGCTGGCTGGGTACCTGGCTGGGCATGCGGGCTGGCTGGGTCCCTGGCTGGGCATGCGGGCTGGCTGGGTACATGGCTGGGCATGCGGCCTGGCTGGGTCCCTGGCTGGGCATGCGGCCTGGCAGGGTCCCTGGCTGGGCATTCTGGCTGGCAGGGTCCCTGGCTGGGCATGCGGGCTGGTGGGTACCTGGCTGGGCATGCGGGCTGGATGGGTCCCTGGCTGGGCATGCGGGCTGGGTCCCTGGCTGGGCATGCGGGCTGGCTGGGTACCTGGCTGGGCATGCGGGCTGGCTGGGTACCTGGCTGGGCATGCGGGCTGGCTGGGTACCTGGCTGGGCATGCGGGCTGGCTGGGTACCTAGCTGGGCATGCGGGCTGGCTGGGTCCCTGGCTGGGCATGAGGTCTGGGTCCCTGGCTGGGCATGCGGGCTGGCTGGGTACCTGGCTGGGCATGCGGGCTGGCTGGGTACCTGGCTGGGCAGCGGGCTGGCTGGGCATGCGGGCTGGCTGGGCATTCTGGCTGGGCATGTGGGTTGGCTGAGTACCTGGCTGGGCATGCGGGGGGGCTGGGTATCTGGCTGGGCAGCGGGCTGGCTGGGCATGCGGGCTGGCTGGGTACCTGGCTGGGCAGCGGGCTGGCTGGGTCCCTGGCTGGGCATGAGGGCTGGGTCCCTGGCTGGGCATGCGGGCTTGCTGGGTACCTGGCTGGGCAGCGGGCTGGCTGGGCATGCGGGCCGGCTGGGTACCTGGCTGGGCATGCGGGCTGGCTGGGTACCTGGCTGGGCATGTGGGCTGGCTGGGTACCTGGCTGGGCATGCGGGCTGGCTGGGTACCTGGCTGGGCATGCGGGCTGGCTGGGTACCTGGCTGGGCATGCGGGCTGGCTGGGTCCCTGGCTGAGCATGCGGGCTGGCTGGGTACCTGGCTGGGCATGCGGGCTGGCTGGGTACCTGGCTGGGCATGCGGGCTGGCTGGGTACCTGGCTGGGCATGCGGGCTGGCTGAGTACGGGCTGGCTGAGTACCTGGCTGGGCATGCGGACTGGCTGGGCATGCGGGCCGGCTGGGTACCTGGCTGGGCATGCGGGCTGGCTGGGTACCTGGCTGGGCATGCGGGCTGGCTGGGCATGCGGGCCGGCTGGGTACCTGGCTGGGCATGCGGGCTGGCTGGGTACCTGGCTGGGCATGCGGGCTGGCTGGGTACCTGGCTGGGCATGCGGGCTGGCTGGGTACCTGGCTGGGCATGCGGGCTGGATGGGTCCCTGGCTGGGCATGCGGGCTGGCTGGGTACCTGGCTGGGCATGCGGGCTGGCTGGGTACCTGGTGGGCATGCGGGCTGGCTGGGTACCTGGCTGGGCATGCGGGCTGGCTGGGTCCCTGGCTGGGCATGCGGGCTGGCTGGGTACCTGGCTGGGCATGCGGGCTGGCTGGGTACCTGGCTGGGCAGCGGGCTGGCTGGGCATGCGGGCTGGCTGGGTACCTGGCTGGGCATGCGGGCTGGCTGAGTACCTGGCTGGGCATGCGGCCTGGCTGGCTGGGTCCCTGGCTGGGCATGCGGCCTGGATGGGTCCCTGGCTGGGCATGCGGGCTGGCTGAGTACCTGGCTGGGCATGCGGCCTGGCTGGCTGGGTCCCAGGCTGGGCATGCGGCCTGGATGGGTCCCTGGCTGGGCATGCGGGCTGGCTGGGTACCTGGCTGGGCATGCGGGCTGGCTGGGTACCTGGCTGGGCATGCTGGCTAGCTGGGTACCTGGCTGGGCATGCGGGCTGGCTGGGTCCCTGGCTGGGCATGCGGGCTGGCTGGGTACCTGGCTGGGCATGCGGGCTGGCTGGGTACCTGGCTGGGCAGCGGGCTGGCTGGGCATGCGGGCTGGCTGGGTACCTGGCTGGGCATGCGGGCTGGCTGAGTACCTGGCTGGGCATGCGGGCTGGCTGAGTACCTGGCTGGGCATGCGGGCTGGCTGAGTACCTGGCTGGGCATGCGGGCTGGCTGGGCATGCGGGCCGGCTGGGTACCTGGCTGGGCATGCGGGCCGGCTGGGTACCTGGCTGGGCATGCAGGCTGGCTGGGTACCTGGCTGGGCATGCGGCCTGGCTGGGTACCTGGCTGGGCATGCGGCCTGGCTGGGTACCTGGCTGGGCATGCGGCCTGGCTGGGTACCTGGCTGGGCATGCGGCCTGGCTGGGTACCTGGCTGGGCATGCGGCCTGGCTGGGTACCTGGCTGGGCATGCGGCCTGGCTGGGTACCTGGCTGGGCATGCGGCCTGGCTGGGTACCTGGCTGGGCATGCGGCCTGGCTGGGTACCTGGCTGGGCATGCCGGCTGGCTGGGTACCTGGCTGGGCATGCGGGCTGGATGGGTCCCTGGCTGGGCATGCCGGCTGGCTGGGTACCTGGCTGGGCATGCCGGCTGGATGGGTCCCTGGCTGGGCATGCGGGCTGGCTGGGTACCTGGCTGGGCATGCGGGCTGGCTGGGTCCCTGGCTGGGCATGCGGGCTGGCTGGGTACCTGGCTGGGCATGCAGGCTGGCTGGGTACCTGGCTGGGCAGCGGGCTGGCTGGGCATGCGGGGGCTGGCTGGGTACCTGGCTGGGCAGCGGGCTGGCTGGGTACCTGGCTGGGAATGCGGGCTGGCTGGGTACCTGGCTGGGCATGCGGGCTGGCTGGGTACCTGGCTGGGCATGCGGGCTGGCTGGGCATGCGGGCTGGCTGGGTACCTGGCTGGGCATGCGGGCTGGCTGAGTACCTGGCTGGGCATGCGGGCTGGCTGGGCATGCAGGCTGGCTGGGTACCTGGCTGGGCATGCGGGCTGGCTGAGTACCTGGCTGGGCATGCGGACTGGCTGGGCATGCGGGCCGGCTGGGTACCTGGCTGGGCATGCGGGCTGGCTGGGTACCTGGCTGGGCATGCGGGCTGGCTGGGCATGCGGGCCGGCTGGGTACCTGGCTGGGCATGCGGGCTGGCTGGGTACCTGGCTGGGCATGCGGGCTGGCTGGGTACCTGGCTGGGCAGCGGGCTGGCTGGGTACCTGGCTGGGCATGCGGGCTGGCTGGGTGCCTGGCTGGGCATGCGGGCTGGCTGGGTCCCTGGCTGGGTACCTGGCTGGAATGTGGGCTGGTTGGGTACCTGGCTGGGCATGCGGGCTGGCTGGGTCCCTGGCTGGGCATGCGGGCTGGCTGGGTACCTGGCTGGGCATGCAGGCTGGCTGGGTACCTGGCTGGGCAGCGGGCTGGCTGGGCATGCGGGGTGGCTGGGTACCTGGCTGGGCATGCGGGTTGGCTGAGTACCTGGCTGGGCATGCGGGCTGGCTGGGCATGCGGGCCGGCTGGGTACCTGGCTGGGCATGCGGGCTGGCTGGGTACCTGGCTGGGCATGCGGGCTGGCTGGGTACCTGGCTGGGCATGCGGGCTGGCTGGGTACCTGGCTGGGCATGCGGGCTGGCTGGGTACCTGGATGGGCATGCGGCCTGGCTGGGTACCTGGCTGGGCATTCTGGCTGGCTGGGTCCCTGGCTGAGCATGCGGGCTGGCTGGGTACCTGGCTGGGCATGCGGGCTGGATGGGTCCCTGGCTTGGCATGCGGGCTGGCTGGGTACCTGGCTGGGCATGCGGCCTGGCTGGGTACCTGGCTGGGCATGCGGCCTGGCTGGGTACCTGGCTGGGCATTCTGGCTGGCTGGGTCCCTGGCTGAGCATGCGGGCTGGCTGGGTACCTGGCTGGGCATGCGGGCTGGATGGGTCCCTGGCTTGGCATGCGGGCTGGCTGGGTACCTGGCTGGGCATGCGGGCTGGCTGGGTCCCTGGCTGGGTACCTGGCTGGGAATGTGGGTTGGTTGGGTACCTGGCTGGGCATGCGGGCTGGCTGGGTCCCTGGCTGGGCATGCGGGCTGGCTGGGTACCTGGCTGGGCATGCAGGCTGGCTGGGTACCTGGCTGGGCAGCGGGCTGGCTGGGCATGCGGGCTGGCTGGGTACCTGGCTGGGCATGCGGGTTGGCTGAGTACCTGGCTGGGCATGCGGGCTGGCTGGGCATGCGGGCCGGCTGGGTACCTGGCTGGGCATGCGGGCCGGCTGGGTACCTGGCTGGGCATGCGGGCTGGCTGGGTACCTGGCTGGGCATGCGGGCTGGCTGGGTACCTGGCTGGGCATGCGGGCTGGCTGGGTACCTGGATGGGCATGCGGCCTGGCTGGGTACCTGGCTGGGCATTCTGGCTGGCTGGGTCCCTGGCTGAGCATGCGGGCTGGCTGGGTACCTGGCTGGGCATGCGGGCTGGATGGGTCCCTGGCTTGGCATGCGGGCTGGCTGGGTACCTGGCTGGGCATGCGGCCTGGCTGGGTACCTGGCTGGGCATGCGGCCTGGCTGGGTACCTGGCTGGGCATTCTGGCTGGCTGGGTCCCTGGCTGAGCATGCGGGCTGGCTGGGTACCTGGCTGGGCATGCGGGCTGGATGGGTCCCTGGCTTGGCATGCGGGCTGGCTGGGTACCTGGCTGGGCATGCGGGCTGGCTGGGTACCTGGCTGGGCAGCGGGATGGCTGGGTACCTGGCTGGGCATGCGGGCTGGCTGGGTACCTGGCTGGGCAGCGGGCTGGCTGGGTACCTGGCTAGGCATGCGGGCTGGCTGGGTACCTGGCTGGGCATGCGGGCTGGCTGGGTACCTGGCTGGGCATGCGGGTTGGCTGAGTACCTGGCTGGGCATGCGGGCTGGCTGGGCATGCGGGCCGGCTGGGTACCTGGCTGGGCATGCGGGCTGGCTGGGTCCCTGGCTGAGCATGCGGGCTGGCTGGGTACCTGGCTGGGCATGCGGGCTGGCTGGGTACCTGGCTGGGCATGCGGGCTGGGTCCCTGGCTTGGCATGCGGGCTGGGTACCTGGCTGGGCATGCGGGCTGGCTGGGTACCTGGATGGGCATGCGGCCTGGCTGGGTACCTGGCTGGGCATTCTGGCTGGCTGGGTCCCTGGCTGAGCATGCGGGCTGGCTGGGTACCTGGCTGGGCATGCGGGCTGGATGGGTCCCTGGCTTGGCATGCGGGCTGGCTGGGTACCTGGCTGGGCATGCGGCCTGGCTGGTACCTGGCTGGGCATGCGGCCTGGCTGGGTACCTGGCTGGGCATTCTGGCTGGCTGGGTCCCTGGCTGAGCATGCGGGCTGGCTGGGTACCTGGCTGGGCATGCGGGCTGGATGGGTCCCTGGCTTGGCATGCGGGCTGGCTGGGTACCTGGCTGGGCATGCGGGCTGGCTTGGTACCTGGCTGGGCATGCGGGCTGGCTGGGTACCTGGCTGGGCAGCGGGATGGCTGGGTACCTGGCTGGGCATGCGGGCTGGCTGGGGTACCTGGCTGGGCAGCGGGCTGGCTGGGTACCTGGCTAGGCATGCGGGCTGGCTGGGTACCTGGCTGGGCATGCGGGCTGGCTGGGTACCTGGCTGGGCATGCGGGTTGGCTGAGTACCTGGCTGGGCATGCGGGCTGGCTGGGCATGCGGGCCGGCTGGGTACCTGGCTGGGCATGCGGGCTGGCTGGGTCCCTGGCTGAGCATGCGGGCTGGCTGGGTACCTGGCTGGGCATGCGGGCTGGCTGGGTACCTGGCTGGGCATGCGGGCTGGCTGGGTACCTGGAAGGGCATGCGGCCTGGCTGGGTACCTGGCTGGGTATTCTGGCTGGCTGGGTCCCTGGCTGAGCATGCGGGCTGGCTGGGTACCTGGCTGGGCATGCGGGCTGGATGGGTACCTGGCTGGGCATGCGGCCTGGCTGGGTACCTGGCTGGGCATTCTGGCCTGCTGGGTCCCTGGCTGAGCATGCGGGCTGGCTGGGTACCTGGATGGGCATGCGGCCTGGCTGGGTACCTGGCTGGGCATGCGGGCTGGCTGGGTACCTGGCTGGGCAGCGGGATGGCTGGGTACCTGGCTGGGCATGCGGGCTGGCTGGGTACCTGGCTGGGCAGCGGGCTGGCTGGGTACCTGGCTAGGCATGCGGGCTGGCTGGGTACCTGGCTAGGCATGCGGGCTGGCTGGGTACCTGGCTGGGCATGCGGGCTGGCTGGGTACCTGGCTGGGCATTCTGGCTGGCTGGGTCCCTGGCTGAGCATGCGGGCTGGCTGGGTACCTGGCTGGGCATGCGGGCTGGATGGGTCCCTGGCTTGGCATGCGGGCTGGCTGGGTACCTGGCTGGGCATGCGGCCTGGCTGGGTACCTGGCTGGGCATGCGGCCTGGCTGGGTACCTGGCTGGGCATTCTGGCTGGCTGGGTCCCTGGCTGAGCATGCGGGCTGGCTGGGTACCTGGCTGGGCATGCGGGCTGGATGGGTCCCTGGCTTGGCATGCGGGCTGGCTGGGTACCTGGCTGGGCATGCGGGCTGGCTGGGTACCTGGCTGGGCATGCGGGCTGGCTGGGTACCTGGCTGGGCATGCGGGATGGCTGGGTACCTGGCTGGGCATGCGGGCTGGCTGGGTACCTGGCTGGGCAGCGGGCTGGCTGGGTACCTGGCTAGGCATGCGGGCTGGCTGGGTACCTGGCTGGGCATGCGGGCTGGCTGGGTACCTGGCTGGGCATGCGGGTTGGCTGAGTACCTGGCTGGGCATGCGGGCTGGCTGGGCATGCGGGCCGGCTGGGTACCTGGCTGGGCATGCGGGCTGGCTGGGTCCCTGGCTGAGCATGCGGGCTGGCTGGGTACCTGGCTGGGCATGCGGGCTGGCTGGGTACCTGGCTGGGCATGCGGGCTGGCTGGGTACCTGGAAGGGCATGCGGCCTGGCTGGGTACCTGGCTGGGTATTCTGGCTGGCTGGGTCCCTGGCTGAGCATGCGGGCTGGCTGGGTACCTGGCTGGGCATGCGGGCTGGATGGGTCCCTGGCTGGGCATGCGGGCTGGGTCCCTGGCTTGGCATGCGGGCTGGCTGGGTACCTGGCTGGGCATGCGGCCTGGCTGGGTACCTGGCTGGGCATGCGGGCTGGCTGGGTCCCTGGCTGAGCATGCGGGCTGGCTGGGTACCTGGCTGGGCATGCGGGCTGGATGGGTCCCTGGCTTGGCATGCGGGCTGGCTGGGTACCTGGCTGGGCATGCGGCCTGGCTGGGTACCTGGCTGGGCATGCGGCCTGGCTGGGTACCTGGCTGGGCATTCTGGCTGGCTGGGTCCCTGGCTGAGCATGCGGGCTGGCTGGGTACCTGGCTGGGCATGCGGGCTGGATGGGTCCCTGGCTTGGCATGCGGGCTGGCTGGGTACCTGGCTGGGCATGCGGGCTGGCTTGGTACCTGGCTGGGCATGCGGGCTGGCTGGGTACCTGGCTGGGCAGCGGGATGGCTGGGTACCTGGCTGGGCATGCGGGCTGGCTGGGTACCTGGCTGGGCAGCGGGCTGGCTGGGTACCTGGCTAGGCATGCGGGCTGGCTGGGTACCTGGCTGGGCATGCGGGCTGGCTGGGTACCTGGCTGGGCATGCGGGTTGGCTGAGTACCTGGCTGGGCATGCGGGCTGGCTGGGCATGCGGGCCGGCTGGGTACCTGGCTGGGCATGCGGGCTGGCTGGGTCCCTGGCTGAGCATGCGGGCTGGCTGGGTACCTGGCTGGGCATGCGGGCTGGCTGGGTACCTGGCTGGGCATGCGGGCTGGCTGGGTACCTGGCTGGGCATGCGGGCTGGCTGGGTACCTGGCTGGGCATGCGGGCTGGCTGGGTACCTGGCTGGGCAGCGGGCTGGCTGGGTCCCTGGCTGGGCATGAGGGCTGGGTCCCTGGCTGGGCATGCGGGCTGGCTGGGTACCTGGCTGGGCAGCAGGCTGGCTGGGCATGCGGGCTGGCTGGGTACCTGGCTGGGCATGCGGGCTGGCTGGGTCCCTGGCTGGGCATGCGGGCTGGCTGGGTACCTGGCTGGGCATGCGGGCTGGCTGGGTACCTGGCTGGGCATGCGGGCTGGCTGGGTACTTGGCTGGGCAGCGGGCTGGCTGGGTCCCTGGCTGGGCATTCTGGCTGGTTGGGTCCCTGGCTGGGCATGCGGGCTGGCTGGGTACCTGGCTGGGCATGCGGGCTGGCTGGGTCCCTGGCTGGGCATGCGGGCTGGCTGGGTCCCTGGCTGGGCATGCGGGTTGGCTGAGTACCTGGCTCGGCATGCGGGCTGGCTGGGTACCTGGCTGGGTATTCTGGCTGGCTGGGTCCCTGGCTGAGCATGCGGGCTGGCTGGGTACCTGGCTGGGCATGCGGGCTGGATGGGTCCCTGGCTGGGCATGCGGGCTGGGTCCCTGGCTTGGCATGCGGGCTGGCTGGGTCCCTGGCTGGGCATACGGGCTGGCTGGGTACCTGGTTGGGCATGCGGGCTGGCTGGGTACCTGGCTGGGCATGCGGGCTGGCTGGGTACCTGGCTGGGCAGCGGGCTGGCTGGGTCCCTGGCTGGGCATGAGGGCTGGGTCCCTGGCTGGGCATGCGGGCTGGCTGGGTACCTGGCTGGGCAGCAGGCTGGCTGGGCATGCGGGCTGGCTGGGTACCTGGCTGGGCATGCGGGCTGGCTGGGTACCTGGCTGGGCATGCGGGCTGGCTGGGTACCTGGCTGGGCATGCGGGCTGGCTGGGTCCCTGGCTGGGCATGCGGGCTGGCTGGGTCCCTGGCTGGGCATGCGGGCTGGCTGGGTCCCTGGCTGGGCATGCGGGCTGGCTGGGTCCCTGGCTGGGCATGCGGGCTGGGTCCCTGGCTGGGCATGAGGGCTGGGTCCCTGGCTGGGCATGCGGGCTGGCTGGGTACCTGGCTGGGCATGCGGGTTGGCTGGGTACCTGGCTGGGCATGCGGGCTGGCTGGGTACCTGGCTGGGCATGCGGGTTGGCTGAGTACCTGGCTGGGCATGCGGGCTGGCTGGGCATGCGGGCCGGCTAGGTACCTGGCTGGGCATGCGGGCTGGCTGGGTACCTGGCTGGGCATGCGGGCTGGCTGGGTACCTGGCTGGGCATGCGGGCTGGCTGGGTACCTGGAAGGGCATGCGGCCTGGCTGGGTACCTGGCTGGGTATTCTGGCTGGCTGGGTCCCTGGCTGAGCATGCGGGCTGGCTGGGTACCTGGCTGGGCATGCGGGCTGGATGGGTCCCTGGCTGGGCATGCGGGCTGGGTCCCTGGCTTGGCATGCGGGCTGGCTGGGTACCTGGCTGGGCATGCGGCCTGGCTGGGTACCTGGCTGGGCATTCTGGCTGGCTGGGTCCCTGGCTGAGCATGCGGGCTGGCTGGGTACCTGGATGGGCATGCGGCCTGGCTGGGTACCTGGCTGGGCATTCTGGCTGGCTGGGTCCCTGGCTGAGCATGCGGGCTGGCTGGGCATGCGGGCTGGATGGGTCCCTGGCTGGGCATGCGGGCTGGATGGGTCCCTGGCTGGGCATGCGGGCTGGGTCCCTGGCTTGGCATGCGGGCTGGCTGGGTACCTGGCTGGGCATGCGGGCTGGCTGGGTACCTGGCTGGGCATGCGGGCTGGCTGGGTACCTGGCTGGGCATGCGGGCTGGCTGGGTACCTGGCTGGGCATGCGGGCTGGCTGGGTACCTGGCTGGGCATGCGGGCTGGTTGTGTCCCTGGCTGGGCATGCGGGCTGGCTGAGTACCTGGCTGGGCAGCGGGCTGGCTGGGTACCTGGCTGGGCATGCGGGCTGGCTGGGTACCTGGCTGGGCATGCGGGCTGGCTGGGTACCTGGCTTGGCATGCGGGCTGGCTGGGTACCTGGCTGGGCATGCGGGTTGGCTGAGTACCTGGCTGGGCATGCGGGCTGGCTGGGCATGCGGGCCGGCTAGGTACCTGGCTGGGCATGCGGGCTGGCTGGGTACCTGGCTGGGCATGCGGGCTGGCTGGGTACCTGGCTGGGCATGCGGGCTGGCTGGGTACCTGGAAGGGCATGCGGCCTGGCTGGGTACCTGGCTGGGTATTCTGGCTGGCTGGGTCCCTGGCTGAGCATGCGGGCTGGCTGGGTACCTGGCTGGGCATGCGGGCTGGATGGGTCCCTGGCTGGGCATGCGGGCTGGGTCCCTGGCTTGGCATGCGGGCTGGCTGGGTACCTGGCTGGGCATGCGGCCTGGCTGGGTACCTGGCTGGGCATTCTGGCTGGCTGGGTCCCTGGCTGAGCATGCGGGCTGGCTGGGTACCTGGATGGGCATGCGGCCTGGCTGGGTACCTGGCTGGGCATTCTGGCTGGCTGGGTCCCTGGCTGAGCATGCGGGCTGGCTGGGCATGCGGGCTGGATGGGTCCCTGGCTGGGCATGCGGGCTGGATGGGTCCCTGGCTGGGCATGCGGGCTGGGTCCCTGGCTTGGCATGCGGGCTGGCTGGGTACCTGGCTGGGCATGCGGGCTGGCTGGGTACCTGGCTGGGCATGCGGGCTGGCTGGGTACCTGGCTGGGCATGCGGGCTGGCTGGGTACCTGGCTGGGCATGCGGGCTGGCTGGGTACCTGGCTGGGCATGCGGGCTGGTTGTGTCCCTGGCTGGGCATGCGGGCTGGCTGAGTACCTGGCTGGGCAGCGGGCTGGCTGGGTACCTGGCTGGGCATGCGGGCTGGCTGGGTACCTGGCTGGGCATGCGGGCTGGCTGGGTACCTGGCTTGGCATGCGGGCTGGCTGGGTACATGGCTGGGCATGCGGCCTGGCTGGGTCCCTGGCTGGGCATGCGGGCTGGGTCCCTGGCTGGGCATGCGGGCTGGCTGGGTACCTGGCTGGGCATGCGGGCTGGCTGGGTACCTGGCTGGGCAGCGGGCTGGCTGGGCATGCGGGCTGGCTGGGCATTCTGGCTGGGCATGTGGGTTGGCTGAGTACCTGGCTGGGCATGCGGGGGGGCTGGGTCCCTGGCTGGGCATGAGGGCTGGGTCCCTGGCTGGGCAGCGGGCTGGCTGGGCATGCGGGCTGGCTGGGTACCTGGCTGGGCAGCCGGCTGGCTGGGTCCCTGGCTGGGCATGAGGGCTGGGTCCCTGGCTGGGCATGCGGGCTGGCTGGGTACCTGGCTGGGCAGCGGGATGGCTGGGCATGCGGGCTGGCTGGGCATTCTGGCTGGGCATGCGGGATGGCTGAGTACCTGGCTGGGCATGCGGGCTGGCTGGGCATGCAGGCCGGCTGGGTACCTGGCTGGGCATGCGGGCCGGCTGGGTACCTGGCTGGGCATGCGGGCTGGCTGGGTACCTGGCTGGGCATGCGGGCTGGCTGGGTACCTGGCTGGGCAGCGGGCTGGCTGGGCATGCGGGTTGGCTGGGCATTCTGGCTGGGCATGTGGGTTGGCTGAGTACCTGGCTGGGCATGCGGGGGGGCTGGGTATCTGGCTGGGCAGCGGGCTGGCTGGGCATGCGGGCTGGCTGGGTACCTGGCTGGGCAGCCGGCTGGCTGGGTCCCTGGCTGGGCATGAGGGCTGGGTCCCTGGCTGGGCATGCGGGCTGGCTGGGTACCTGGCTGGGCAGCGGGCTGGCTGGGCATGCGGGCTGGCTGGGCATTCTGGCTGGGCATGCGGGATGGCTGAGTACCTGGCTGGGCATGCGGGCTGGCTGGGCATGCAGGCCGGCTGGGTACCTGGCTGGGCATGTGGGCCAGCTGGGTACCTGGCTGGGCATGCGGGCTGGCTGGGTACCTGGCTGGGCATGCGGGCTGGCTGGGTACCTGGCTGGGCATGCGGGCTGGCTGGGTACCTGGCTGGGCATGTGGGCTGGCTGGGTACCTGGCTGGGCATGAGGGCTGGGTCCCTGGCTGGGCATGCGGGCTGGCTGGGTACCTGGCTGGGCATGCGGGCTGGCTGGGTACCTGGCTGGGCAGCGGGCTGGCTGGGCATGCGGGCTGGCTGGGCATTCTGGCTGGGCATGTGGGTTGGCTGAGTACCTGGCTGGGCATGCGGGGGGGCTGGCTATCTGGCTGGGCAGCGGGCTGGCTGGGCATGCGGGCTGGCTGGGTACCTGGCTGGGCAGCCGGCTGGCTGGGTCCCTGGCTGGGCATGAGGGCTGGGTCCCTGGCTGGGCATGAGGGCTGGCTGGGTACCTGGCTGGGCAGCGGGCTGGCTGGGCATGCGGGCTGGCTGTGCATTCTGGCTGGGCATGCGGGATGGCTGAGTACCTGGCTGGGCATGCGGGCTGGCTGGGCATGCAGGCCGGCTGGGTACCTGGCTGGGCATGCGGGCCGGCTGGGTACCTGGCTGGGCATGCGGGCCGGCTGGGTACCTGGCTGGGCATGCGGGCTGGCTGGGTACCTGGCTGGGCATGCGGGCTGGCTGGGTACCTGGCTGGGCATGCGGGCTGGCTGGGTACCTGGCTGGGCATGCGGGCTGGCTGGGTACCTGGCTGGGCATGCGGGCTGGCTGGGTACCTGGCTGGGCAGCGGGCTGGCTGGGTCCCTGGCTGGGCATGAGGGCTGGTGGGTACCTGGCTGGGCATGCGGGCTGGGTCCCTGGCTGGGCATGCGGGCTGGCTGGGTACCTGGCTGGGCATGCGGGCTGGCTGGGTATCTGGCTGGGCAGCGGGCTGGCTGGGTACCTGGCTGGGCATGCGGGCTGGCTGGGTACCTGGCTGGGCATGCGGGCTGGCTGGGTCCCTGGCTGGGCATGAGGGCTGGGTCCCTGGCTGGGCATGCGGGCTGGCTGGGTACCTGGCTGGGCATGCGGGCTGGCTGGGTACCTGGCTGGGCATGCGGGCTGGCTGGGCATTCTGGCTGGGCATGTGGGTTGGCTGAGTACCTGGCTGGGCATGCGGGGGGGCTGGGTATCTGGCTGGGCAGCGGGCTGGCTGGGCATGCGGGCTGGCTGGGTACCTGGCTGGGCATGCGGGCTGGCTGGGTACCTGGCTGGGCATGCGGGCTGGCTGGGTACCTGGCTGGGCATGCGGGCTGGCTGGGTACCTGGCTGGGCATACGGGCTGGCTGGGTACCTGGCTGGGCATGCGGGCTGGTTGGGTCCCTGGCTGGGCATGCGGGCTGGCTGGGTCCCTGGCTGGGCATGCGGGCTGGCTGGGTCCCTGGCTGGGCATGCGGGCTGGGTCCCTGGCTGAGCATGCGGGCTGGCTGGGTACCTGGCTGGGCATGCGGGCTGGCTGGGTACCTTGCTGGGCAGCGGGCTGGCTGGGCATGCGGGCTGGCTGGGTCCCTGGCTGGGCATGAGGGCTGGGTCCCTGGCTGGGCATGCGGGCTGGCTGGGTACCTGGCTGGGCAGCAGGCTGGCTGGGCATGCGGGCTGGCTGGGTACCTGGCTGGGCATGCGGGCTGGCTGGGTACATGGCTGGGCATGCGGCCTGGCTGGGTCCCTGGCTGGGCATGCGGCCTGGCAGGGTCCCTGGCTGGGCATTCTGGCTGGCAGGGTCCCTGGCTGGGCAGCGGGCTGGTGGGTACCTGGCTGGGCATGCGGGCTGGATGGGTCCCTGGCTGGGCATGCGGGCTGGGTCCCTGGCTGGGCATGCGGGCTGGCTGGGTACCTGGCTGGGCATGCGGGCTGGCTGGGTATCTGGCTGGGCAGCGGGCTGGCTGGGTACCTGGCTGGGCATGCGGGCTGGCTGGGTACCTGGCTGGGCATGCGGGCTGGCTGGGTCCCTGGCTGGGCATGAGGGCTGGGTCCCTGGCTGGGCATGCGGGCTGGCTGGGTACCTGGCTGGGCATGCGGGCTGGCTGGGTACCTGGCTGGGCAGCGGGCTGGCTGGGCATGCGGGCTGGCTGGGCATTCTGGCTGGGCATGTGGGTTGGCTGAGTACCTGGCTGGGCATGCGGGGGGGCTGGGTATCTGGCTGGGCAGCGGGCTGGCTGGGCATGCGGGCTGGCTGGGTACCTGGCTGGGCAGCCGGCTGGCTGGGTCCCTGGCTGGGCATGAGGGCTGGGTCCCTGGCTGGGCATGCGGGCTGGCTGGGTACCTGGCTGGGCAGCGGGCTGGCTGGGCATGCGGGCTGGCTGGGCATTCTGGCTGGGCATGCGGGATGGCTGAGTACCTGGCTGGGCATGCGGGCTGGCTGGGCATGCAGGCCGGCTGGGTACCTGGCTGGGCATGCGGGCCGGCTGGGTACCTGGCTGGGCATGCGGGCTGGCTGGGTACCTGGCTGGGCATGCGGGCTGGCTGGGTACCTGGCTGGGCATGCGGGCTGGCTGGGTACCTGGCTGGGCATGCGGGCTGGCTGGGTACCTGGCTGGGCATGCGGGCTGGCTGGGTACCTGGCTGGGCATGCGGGCTGGCTGGGTACCTGGCTGGGCAGCGGGCTGGCTGGGTACCTGGCTGGGCAGCGGGCTGGCTGGGTCCCTGGCTGGGCATGAGGGCTGGGTCCCTGGCTGGGCATGCGGGCTGGCTGGGTACCTGGCTGGGCAGCAGGCTAGCTGGGCATGCGGGCTGGCTGGGTACCTGGCTGGGCATGCGGGCTGGCTGGGTACCTGGCTGGGCATGCGGGCTGGCTGGGTACCTGGCTGGGCATGCGGGCTGGCTGGGTACCTGGCTGGGCATGCGGGCTGGCTGGGTACCTGGCTGGGCATGCGGGCTGGCTGGGTACCTGGCTGGGCATGCGGGCTGGCTGGGTCCCTGGCTGGGCATGCGGGCTGGGTCCCTGGCTGGGCATGCGGGCTGGGTCCCTGGCTGGGCATGCGGGCTGGCTGGGTACCTGGCTGGGCATGCGGGCTGGCTGGGTACTTGGCTGGGCAGCGGGCTGGCTGGGTCCCTGGCTGGGCATTCTGGCTGGTTGGGTCCCTGGCTGGGCATGCGGGCTGGCTGGGTCCCTGGCTGGGCATGCGGGCTGGGTCCCTGGCTGGGCATGCGGGCTGGCTGGGTACCTGGCTGGGCATGCGGGCTGGCTGGGTACTTGGCTGGGCAGCGGGCTGGCTGGGTCCCTGGCTGGGCATTCTGGCTGGTTGGGTCCCTGGCTGGGCATGCGGGCTGGCTGGGTACCTGGCTGGGCATGCGGGCTGGCTGGGTACCTGGCTGGGCAGGCGGGCTGGGTCCCTGGCTGGGCATGCGGGCTGGTTGGGTACCTGGCCGGGCATGCGGGCTGGCTGGGTACCTGGCTGGGCATGCGGGCTGGCTGGGTCCCTGGCTGGGCATGCGGGCTGGTGGGTACCTGGCTGGGCATGCGGGCTGGCTGGGTACCTGGCTGGGCATGCGGGCTGGCTGGGTACCTGGCTGGGCATGCGGGCTGGCTGGGTCCCTGGCTGGGCATGCGGGCTGGCTGGGTCCCTGGCTGGGCATGCGGGCTGGCTGGGTCCCTGGCTGGGCATGCGGGCTGGGTCCCTGGCTGGGCATGCGGGCTGGCTGGGTACCTGGCTGGGCAGCGGGCTGGCTGGGTCCCTGGCTGGGCATTCTGGCTGGTTGGGTCCCTGGCTGGGCATGCGGGCTGGCTGGGTACCTGGCTGGGCATGCGGGCTGGCTGGGTCCCTGCCTGGGCAGGCGGGCTGGGTCCCTGGCTGGGCATGCGGGCTGGCTGGGTACCTGGCCGGGCATGCGGGCTGGCTGGGCACCTGGCTGGGCAGCGGGCTGGCTGGGCATGCGGGCTGGCTGGGTACCTGGCTGGGCATGCGGGCTGGCTGGGTACCTGGCTGGGCATGCTGGCTGGCTGGGTACCTGGCTGGGCATGCGGGCTGGCTGAGTACCTGGCTGGGCATGCGGGCTGGCTGGGCATGCCGGCCGGCTGGGTACCTGGCTGGGCATGCGGGCTGGCTGGGTCCCTGGCTGGGCATGCTGGCTGGGTACCTGGCTGGGCATGCGGGCTGGCTGGGTACCTGGCTGGGCATGCTAGCTGGGTACCTGGCTGGGCAGTGGGCTGGCTGGGTACGCGGGCTAGCAGGGTACCTGGCTGGGCATGCTGGCTGGCTGGGTACCTGGCTGGGCAGCGAGCTGGCTGGGTACCTGGCTGGGCAGCGGGCTGGCTGGGTACCTGGCTGGGCAGCGGGCTGGCTGGGTACCTGGCTGGGCAGCGGGCTGGCTGGGTACCTGGCTGGGCAGTGGGCTGGCTGGGTACGCGGGCTACCTGGCTGGGCAGCAGGCTGGCTGGGTACTTGGCTGGGCGTGCGGGCTGGCTGGGTACCTGGCTGGGCATGCTAGCTGGGTACCTGGCTGGGCAGTGGGCTGGCTGGGTACGCGGGCTAGCTGGGTACCTGGCTGGGCATGCTGGCTGGCTGGGTACCTGGCTGGGCAGCGGGCTGGCTGGGTACCTGGCTGGGCATGCGGGCTGGCTGGGTACCTGGCTGGGCATGCGGGCTGGCTGGGTACCTGGCTGGGCATGCGGGCTGGCAGGGTACCTGGCTGGGCATGCGGGCTGGTTGTGTCCCTGGCTGGGCATGCGGGCTGGCTGAGTACCTGGCTGGGCAGCGGGCTGGCTGAGTACCTGGCTGGGCATGCGGGCTGGCTGGGTACCTGGCTGGGCATGCGGGCTGGCTGGGTACATGGCTGGGCATGCGGGCTGGCTGGGTACATGGCTGGGCATGCGGCTTGGCTGGGTCCCTGGCTGGGCATGCGGCCTGGCAGGGTCCCTGGCTGGGCATTCTGGCTGGCAGGGTCCCTGGCTGGGCATGCGGGCTGGTGGGTACCTGGCTGGGCATGCGGGCTGGCTGGGTACCTGGCTGGGCAGCGGGCTGGCTGGGCATGCGGGCTGGCTGGGCATTCTGGCTGGGCATGTGGGTTGGCTGAGTACCTGGCTGGGCATGCGGGGGGGCTGGGTATCTGGCTGGGCAGCGGGCTGGCTGGGCATGCGGGCTGGCTGGGTACCTGGCTGGGCATGCGGGCTGGCTGGGTACCTGGAAGGGCATGCGGCCTGGCTGGGTACCTGGCTGGGCATGCGGGCTGGCTGGGTACCTGGCTGGGCAGCGGGCTGGCTGGGTACCTGGCTGGGCATGCGGGCTGGCTGGGTCCCTGGCTGGGCATGCGGGCTGGCTGGGTCCCTGGCTGGGCATGCGGGCTGGGTCCCTGGCTGGGCATGCGGGCTGGGTCCCTGGCTGGGCATGCGGGCTGGCTGGGTACCTGGCTGGGCATGCGGGCTGGCTGGGTACCTGGCTGGGCATGCGGGCTGGCTTGGTACCTGGCTGGGCATGCGGGCTGGTTGGGTACCTGGCTGGGCAGCGGGATGGCTGGGTACCTGGCTGGGCATGCGGGCTGGCTGGGTACCTGGCTGGGCAGCGGGCTGGCTGGGTACCTGGCTAGGCATGCGGGCTGGCTGGGTACCTGGCTGGGCATGCGGGCTGGCTGGGTACCTGGCTGGGCATGCGGGTTGGCTGAGTACCTGGCTGGGCATGCGGGCTGGCTGGGCATGCGGGCCGGCTGGGTACCTGGCTGGGCATGCGGGCTGGCTGGGTCCCTGGCTGAGCATGCGGGCTGGCAGGGTACCTGGCTGGGCATGCGGGCTGGCTGGGTACCTGGCTGGGCATGCGGGCTGGCTGGGTACCTGGAAGGGCATGCGGCCTGGCTGGGTACCTGGCTGGGTATTCTGGCTGGCTGGGTCCCTGGCTGAGCATGCGGGCTGGCTGGGTACCTGGCTGGGCATGCGGGCTGGATGGGTCCCTGGCTGGGCATGCGGGCTGGGTCCCTGGCTTGGCATGCGGGCTGGCTGGGTACCTGGCTGGGCATGCGGCCTGGCTGGGTACCTGGCTGGGCATTCTGGCTGGCTGGGTCCCTGGCTGAGCATGCGGGCTGGCTGGGTACCTGGCTGGGCATGCGGGCTGGCTGGGTACCTGGCTGGGCAGCGGGCTGGCTGGGTACCTGGCTAGGCATGCGGGCTGGCTGGGTACCTGGCTGGGCATGCGGGCTGGCTGGGTACCTGGCTGGGCATGCGGGCTGGCTGGGTACCTGGCTGGGCATGCGGGCTGGCTGGGCATGCGGGCCGGCTGGGTACCTGGCTGGGCATGCGGGCTGGCTGGGTCCCTGGCTGAGCATGCGGGCTGGCTGGGTACCTGGCTGGGCATGCGGGCTGGCTGGGTACCTGGCTGGGCATGCGGGCTGGCTGGGTACCTGGAAGGGCATGCGGCCTGGCTGGGTACCTGGCTGGGTATTCTGGCTGGCTGGGTCCCTGGCTGAGCATGCGGGCTGGCTGGGTACCTGGCTGGGCATGCGGGCTGGATGGGTACCTGGCTGGGCATGCGGCCTGGCTGGGTACCTGGCTGGGCATTCTGGCTGGCTGGGTCCCTGGCTGAGCATGCGGGCTGGCTGGGTACCTGGATGGGCATGCGGCCTGGCTGGGTACCTGGCTGGGCATGCGGGCTGGCTGGGTACCTGGCTGGGCAGCGGGATGGCTGGGTACCTGGCTGGGCATGCGGGCTGGCTGGGTACCTGGCTGGGCAGCGGGCTGGCTGGGTACCTGGCTAGGCATGCGGGCTGGCTGGGTACCTGGCTAGGCATGCGGGCTGGCTGGGTACCTGGCTGGGCATGCGGGCTGGCTGGGTACCTGGCTGGGCATTCTGGCTGGCTGGGTCCCTGGCTGAGCATGCGGGCTGGCTGGGTACCTGGCTGGGCATGCGGGCTGGATGGGTCCCTGGCTTGGCATGCGGGCTGGCTGGGTACCTGGCTGGGCATGCGGCCTGGCTGGGTACCTGGCTGGGCATGCGGCCTGGCTGGGTACCTGGCTGGGCATTCTGGCTGGCTGGGTCCCTGGCTGAGCATGCGGGCTGGCTGGGTACCTGGCTGGGCATGCGGGCTGGATGGGTCCCTGGCTTGGCATGCGGGCTGGCTGGGTACCTGGCTGGGCATGCGGGCTGGCTTGGTACCTGGCTGGGCATGCGGGCTGGCTGGGTACCTGGCTGGGCAGCGGGATGGCTGGGTACCTGGCTGGGCATGCGGGCTGGCTGGGTACCTGGCTGGGCAGCGGGCTGGCTGGGTACCTGGCTAGGCATGCGGGCTGGCTGGGTACCTGGCTGGGCATGCGGGCTGGCTGGGTACCTGGCTGGGCATGCGGGTTGGCTGAGTACCTGGCTGGGCATGCGGGCTGGCTGGGCATGCGGGCCGGCTGGGTACCTGGCTGGGCATGCGGGCTGGCTGGGTCCCTGGCTGAGCATGCGGGCTGGCTGGGTACCTGGCTGGGCATGCGGGCTGGCTGGGTACCTGGCTGGGCATGCGGGCTGGCTGGGTACCTGGAAGGGCATGCGGCCTGGCTGGGTACCTGGCTGGGTATTCTGGCTGGCTGGGTCCCTGGCTGAGCATGCGGGCTGGCTGGGTACCTGGCTGGGCATGCGGGCTGGATGGGTCCCTGGCTGGGCATGCGGGCTGGGTCCCTGGCTTGGCATGCGGGCTGGCTGGGTACCTGGCTGGGCATGCGGCCTGGCTGGGTACCTGGCTGGGCATTCTGGCTGGCTGGGTCCCTGGCTGAGCATGCGGGCTGGCTGGGTACCTGGATGGGCATGCGGCCTGGCTGGGTACCTGGCTGGGCATTCTGGCTGGCTGGGTCCCTGGCTGAGCATGCGGGCTGGCTGGGTACCTGGCTGAGGCATGCGGGCTGGATGGGTCCCTGGCTGGGCATGCGGGCTGGGTCCCTGGCTTGGCATGCGGGCTGGCTGGGTACCTGGCTGGGCATGCGGGCTGGCTGGGTACCTGGCTGGGCAGCGGGATGGCTGGGTACCTGGCTGGGCATGCGGGCTGGCTGGGTACCTGGCTGGGCAGCGGGCTGGCTGGGTACCTGGCTGGGCATGCGGGCTGGCTGGGTACCTGGCTGGGCATGCGGGCTGGCTGGGTACCTGGCTGGGCATGCGGCCTGGCTGGGTACCTGGCTGGGCATTCTGGCTGGCTGGGTCCCTGGCTGAGCATGCGGGCTGGCTGGGTAACTGGCTGGGCATGCGGGCTGGATGGGTCCCTGGCTTGGCATGCGGGCTGGCTACCTGGCTGGGCATGCGGGCTGGCTGGGTACCTGGCTGGGCATGCGGGCTGGCTGGGTACCTGGCTGGGCAGCGGGATTTCTGGGTACCTGGCTGGGCATGCGGGCTGGCTGGGTACCTGGCTGGGCATGCGGCCTGGCTGGGTACCTGGCTGGGCATTCTGGCTGGCTGGGTCCCTGGCTGAGCATGCGGGCTGGCTGGGTACCTGGCTGGGCATGCGGGCTGGATGGGTCCCTGGCTTGGCATGCGGGCTGGCTGGGTACCTGGCTGGGCATGCGGGCTGGCTGGGTACCTGGCTGGGCATGCGGGCTGGCTGGGTACCTGGCTGGGCAGCGGGATGGCTGGGTACCTGGCTGGGCAGCGGGCTGGCTGGGCATGCGGGCCGGCTGGGTACCTGGCTGGGCATGCGGGCTGGCTGGGTACCTGGCTGGGCATGTGGGCTGGCTGGGTACCTGGCTGGGCATGCGGGCTGGCTGGGTACCTGGCTGGGCATGCGGCCTGGCTGGGTCCCTGGCTGAGCATGCGGCCTGGCTGGGTCCCTGGCTGAGCATGCGGGCTGGCTGGGTACCTGGCTGGGCATGCGGGCTGGATGGGTCCCTGGCTTGGCATGCGGGCTGGCTGGG
This sequence comes from Hyperolius riggenbachi, assembly GCF_040937935.1. Lineage (NCBI taxonomy): Eukaryota > Metazoa > Chordata > Amphibia > Anura > Hyperoliidae > Hyperolius > Hyperolius riggenbachi. The sequence continues at coordinate 283,579,811 of NC_090646.1, forward strand.
TACCTGGCTGGGCATGCGGGCCGGCTGGGTACCTGGCTGGGCATGCGGGCTGGCTGGGTACCTGGCTGGGCATGCGGCCTGGCTGGGTACCTGGAAGGGCATGCGGCCTGGCTGGGTACCTGGCTGGGTATTCTGGCTGGCTGGGTCCCTGGCTGAGCATGCGGGCTGGCTGGGTACCTGGCTGGGCATGCGGGCTGGATGGGTCCCTGGCTGGGCATGCGGGCTGGGTCCCTGGCTTGGCATGCGGGCTGGCTGGGTACCTGGCTGGGCATGCGGGCTGGCTGGGTACCTGGCTGGGCAGCGGGATGGCTGGGTACCTGGCTGGGCATGCGGGCTGGCTGGGCATCTGGCTGGGCAGCGGGCTGGCTGGGTACCTGGCTGGGCATGCGGGCTGGCTGGGTACCTGGCTGGGCATGCGGGCTGGCTGGGTACCTGGCTGGGCATGCGGGCTGGATGGGTCCCTGGCTGGGCATGCGGGCTGGGTCCCTGGCTGGGCATGCGGGCTGGCTGGGTACCTGGCTGGGCAGCGGGCTGGCTGGGTACCTGGCTGGGCATGCGGGCTGGCTGGGTACCTGGCTGGGCATGCGGGCTGGCTGGGTCCCTGGCTGGGCATGAGGGCTGGGTCCCTGGCTGGGCATGCGGGCTGGCTGGGTACCTGGCTGGGCATGCGGGCTGGCTGGGTACCTGGCTGGGCATGCGGGCTGGCTGGGTACCTGGCTGGGCATGCGGGCTGGCTGGGCATGTGGGTTGGCTGAGTACCTGGCTGGGCATGCGGGGGGGCTGGGTATCTGGCTGGGCAGCGGGCTGGCTGGGCATGCGGGCTGGCTGGGTACCTGGCTGGGCAGCGGGCTGGCTGGGTCCCTGGCTGGGCATGAGGGCTGGGTCCCTGGCTGGGCATGTGGGCTGGCTGGGTACCTGGCTGGGCAGCGGGCTGGCTGGGCATGCGGGCTGGCTGGGCATTCTGGCTGGGCATGCGGGATGGCTGAGTACCTGGCTGGGCATGCGGGCTGGCTGGGCATGCAGGCCGGCTGGGTACCTGGCTGGGCATGCGGGCCGGCTGGGTACCTGGCTGGGCATGCGGGCTGGCTGGGTACCTGGCTGGGCATGCGGGCTGGCTGGGTACCTGGCTGGGCATGCGGGCTGGCTGGGTACCTGGCTGGGCATGCGGGCTGGCTGGGTACCTGGCTGGGCAGCGGGCTGGCTGGGTCCCTGGCTGGGCATGAGGGCTGGGTCCCTGGCTGGGCATGCGGGCTGGCTGGGTACCTGGCTGGGCAGCAGGCTGGCTGGGCATGCGGGCTGGCTGGGTACCTGGCTGGGCATGCGGGCTGGCTGGGTCCCTGGCTGGGCATGCGGGCTGGGTCCCTGGCTGGGCATGCGGGCTGGCTGGGTACCTGGCTGGGCATGCGGGCTGGCTGGGTACTTGGCTGGGCAGCGGGCTGGCTGGGTCCCTGGCTGGGCATTCTGGCTGGTTGGGTCCCTGGCTGGGCATGCGGGCTGGCTGGGTACCTGGCTGGGCATGCGGGCTGGCTGGGTCCCTGGCTGGGCATGCGGGCTGGCTGGGTCCCTGGCTGGGCATGCGGGTTGGATGAGTACCTGGCTCGGCATGCGGGCTGGCTGGGTACCTGGCTGGGTATTCTGGCTGGCTGGGTCCCTGGCTGAGCATGCGGGCTGGCTGGGTACCTGGCTGGGCATGCGGGCTGGATGGGTCCCTGGCTGGGCATGCGGGCTGGGTCCCTGGCTTGGCATGCGGGCTGGCTGGGTCCCTGGCTGGGCATACGGGCTGGCTGGGTACCTGGCTGGGCATGCGGGCTGGCTGGGTACCTGGCTGGGCATGCGGGCTGGCTGGGTACCTGGCTGGGCAGCGGGCTGGCTGGGTCCCTGGCTGGGCATGAGGGCTGGGTCCCTGGCTGGGCATGCGGGCTGGCTGGGTACCTGGCTGGGCAGCAGGCTGGCTGGGCATGCGGGCTGGCTGGGTACCTGGCTGGGCATGCGGGCTGGCTGGGTACCTGGCTGGGCATGCGGGCTGGCTGGGTACCTGGCTGGGCATGCGGGCTGGCTGGGTCCCTGGCTGGGCATGCGGGCTGGCTGGGTCCCTGGCTGGGCATGCGGGCTGGCTGGGTCCCTGGCTGGGCATGCGGGCTGGCTGGGTCCCTGGCTGGGCATGCGGGCTGGCTGGGTACCTGGCTGGGCATGCGGGCTGGCTGGGTACTTGGCTGGGCAGCGGGCTGGCTGGGTCCCTGGCTGGGCATTCTGGCTGGTTGGGTCCCTGGCTGGGCATGCGGGCTGGCTGGGTACCTGGCTGGGCATGCGGGTTGGCTGGGTCCCTGGCTGGGCATGCGGGCTGGCTGGGTACCTGGCTGGGCATGCGGCCTGGCTGGGTACCTGGCTGGGCATGCGGGTTGGCTGAGTACCTGGCTGGGCATGCGGGCTGGCTGGGCATGCGGGCCGGCTGGGTACCTGGCTGGGCATGCGGGCTGGCTGGGTACCTGGCTGGGCATGCGGGCTGGCTGGGTACCTGGCTGGGCATGCGGGCTGGCTGGGTACCTGGAAGGGCATGCGGCCTGGCTGGGTACCTGGCTGGGTATTCTGGCTGGCTGGGTCCCTGGCTGAGCATGCGGGCTGGCTGGGTACCTGGCTGGGCATGCGGGCTGGATGGGTCCCTGGCTGGGCATGCGGGCTGGGTCCCTGGCTTGGCATGCGGGCTGGCTGGGTACCTGGCTGGGCATGCGGCCTGGCTGGGTACCTGGCTGGGCATTCTGGCTGGCTGGGTCCCTGGCTGAGCATGCGGGCTGGCTGGGTACCTGGATGGGCATGCGGCCTGGCTGGGTACCTGGCTGGGCATTCTGGCTGGCTGGGTCCCTGGCTGAGCATGCGGGCTGGCTGGGCATGCGGGCTGGATAGGTCCCTGGCTGGGCATGCGGGCTGGATGGGTCCCTGGCTGGGCATGCGGGCTGGGTCCCTGGCTTGGCATGCGGGCTGGCTGGGTACCTGGCTGGGCATGCGGGCTGGCTGGGTACCTGGCTGGGCATGCGGGCTGGCTGGGTACCTGGCTGGGCATGCGGGCTGGCTGGGTACCTGGCTGGGCATGCGGGCTGGCTGGGTACCTGGCTGGGCATGCGGGCTGGTTGTGTCCCTGGCTGGGCATGCGGGCTGGCTGAGTACCTGGCTGGGCAGCGGGCTGGCTGGGTACCTGGCTGGGCATGCGGGCTGGCTGGGTACCTGGCTGGGCATGCGGGCTGGCTGGGTACCTGGCTTGGCATGCGGGCTGGCTGGGTACATGGCTGGGCATGCGGCCTGGCTGGGTCCCTGGCTGGGCATGCGGGCTGGCTGGGTACCTGGCTGGGCAGCGGGCTGGCTGGGCATGCGGGCTGGCTGGGCATTCTGGCTGGGCATGTGGGTTGGCTGAGTACCTGGCTGGGCATGCGGGGGGGCTGGGTCCCTGGCTGGGCATGAGGGCTGGGTCCCTGGCTGGGCAGCGGGCTGGCTGGGCATGCGGGCTGGCTGGGTACCTGGCTGGGCAGCCGGCTGGCTGGGTCCCTGGCTGGGCATGAGGGCTGGGTCCCTGGCTGGGCATGAGGGCTGGCTGGGTACCTGGCTGGGCAGCGGGATGGCTGGGCATGCGGGCTGGCTGGGCATTCTGGCTGGGCATGCGGGATGGCTGAGTACCTGGCTGGGCATGCGGGCTGGCTGGGCATGCAGGCCGGCTGGGTACCTGGCTGGGCATGCGGGCCGGCTGGGTACCTGGCTGGGCATGCGGGCTGGCTGGGTACCTGGCTGGGCATGCGGGCTGGCTGGGTACCTGGCTGGGCAGCGGGCTGGCTGGGCATGCGGGCTGGCTGGGCATTCTGGCTGGGCATGTGGGTTGGCTGAGTACCTGGCTGGGCATGCGGGGGGGCTGGGTATCTGGCTGGGCAGCGGGCTGGCTGGGCATGCGGGCTGGCTGGGTACCTGGCTGGGCAGCCGGCTGGCTGGGTCCCTGGCTGGGCATGAGGGCTGGGTCCCTGGCTGGGCATGCGGGCTGGCTGGGTACCTGGCTGGGCATGCGGGCTGGCTGGGTACCTGGCTGGGCATGCGGGCTGGCTGGGTACCTGGCTGGGCATGCGGGCTGGCTGGGTACCTGGCTGGGCATGCGGGCTGGCTGGGTACCTGGCTGGGCATGCGGGCTGGCTGGGTACCTGGCTGGGCAGCGGGCTGGCTGGGTCCCTGGCTGGGCATGAGGGCTGGGTCCCTGGCTGGGCATGCGGGCTGGCTGGGTACCTGGCTGGGCAGCAGGCTGGCTGGGCATGCGGGCTGGCTGGGTACCTGGCTGGGCATGCGGGCTGGCTGGGTCCCTGGCTGGGCATGCGGGCTGGCTGGGTACCTGGCTGGGCATGCGGGCTGGCTGGGTACCTGGCTGGGCATGCGGGCTGGCTGGGTACTTGGCTGGGCAGCGGGCTGGCTGGGTCCCTGGCTGGGCATTCTGGCTGGTTGGGTCCCTGGCTGGGCATGCGGGCTGGCTGGGTACCTGGCTGGGCATGCGGGCTGGCTGGGTCCCTGGCTGGGCATGCGGGCTGGCTGGGTCCCTGGCTGGGCATGCGGGTTGGCTGAGTACCTGGCTCGGCATGCGGGCTGGCTGGGTACCTGGCTGGGTATTCTGGCTGGCTGGGTCCCTGGCTGAGCATGCGGGCTGGCTGGGTACCTGGCTGGGCATGCGGGCTGGATGGGTCCCTGGCTGGGCATGCGGGCTGGGTCCCTGGCTTGGCATGCGGGCTGGCTGGGTCCCTGGCTGGGCATACGGGCTGGCTGGGTACCTGGTTGGGCATGCGGGCTGGCTGGGTACCTGGCTGGGCATGCGGGCTGGCTGGGTACCTGGCTGGGCAGCGGGCTGGCTGGGTCCCTGGCTGGGCATGAGGGCTGGGTCCCTGGCTGGGCATGCGGGCTGGCTGGGTACCTGGCTGGGCAGCAGGCTGGCTGGGCATGCGGGCTGGCTGGGTACCTGGCTGGGCATGCGGGCTGGCTGGGTACCTGGCTGGGCATGCGGGCTGGCTGGGTACCTGGCTGGGCATGCGGGCTGGCTGGGTCCCTGGCTGGGCATGCGGGCTGGCTGGGTCCCTGGCTGGGCATGCGGGCTGGCTGGGTCCCTGGCTGGGCATGCGGGCTGGCTGGGTCCCTGGCTGGGCATGCGGGCTGGGTCCCTGGCTGGGCATGAGGGCTGGGTCCCTGGCTGGGCATGCGGGCTGGCTGGGTACCTGGCTGGGCATGCGGGTTGGCTGGGTCCCTGGCTGGGCATGCGGGCTGGCTGGGTACCTGGCTGGGCATGCGGGCTGGCTGGGTACCTGGCTGGGCATGCGGGTTGGCTGAGTACCTGGCTGGGCATGCGGGCTGGCTGGGCATGCGGGCCGGCTAGGTACCTGGCTGGGCATGCGGGCTGGCTGGGTACCTGGCTGGGCATGCGGGCTGGCTGGGTACCTGGCTGGGCATGCGGGCTGGCTGGGTACCTGGAAGGGCATGCGGCCTGGCTGGGTACCTGGAAGGGCATGCGGCCTGGCTGGGTACCTGGCTGGGTATTCTGGCTGGCTGGGTCCCTGGCTGAGCATGCGGGCTGGCTGGGTACCTGGCTGGGCATGCGGGCTGGATGGGTCCCTGGCTGGGCATGCGGGCTGGGTCCCTGGCTTGGCATGCGGGCTGGCTGGGTACCTGGCTGGGCATGCGGCCTGGCTGGGTACCTGGCTGGGCATTCTGGCTGGCTGGGTCCCTGGCTGAGCATGCGGGCTGGCTGGGTACCTGGATGGGCATGCGGCCTGGCTGGGTACCTGGCTGGGCATTCTGGCTGGCTGGGTCCCTGGCTGAGCATGCGGGCTGGCTGGGAATGCGGGCTGGATGGGTCCCTGGCTGGGCATGCGGGCTGGATGGGTCCCTGGCTGGGCATGCGGGCTGGGTCCCTGGCTTGGCATGCGGGCTGGCTGGGTACCTGGCTGGGCATGCGGGCTGGCTGGGTACCTGGCTGGGCATGCGGGCTGGCTGGGTACCTGGCTGGGCATGCGGGCTGGCTGGGTACCTGGCTGGGCATGCGGGCTGGCTGGGTACCTGGCTGGGCATGCGGGCTGGTTGTGTCCCTGGCTGGGCATGCGGGCTGGCTGAGTACCTGGCTGGGCAGCGGGCTGGCTGGGTACCTGGCTGGGCATGCGGGCTGGCTGGGTACCTGGCTGGGCATGCGGGCTGGCTGGGTACCTGGCTTGGCATGCGGGCTGGCTGGGTACATGGCTGGGCATGCGGCCTGGCTGGGTCCCTGGCTGGGCATGCGGGCTGGGTCCCTGGCTGGGCATGCGGGCTGGCTGGGTACCTGGCTGGGCATGCGGGCTGGCTGGGTACCTGGCTGGGCAGCGGGCTGGCTGGGCATGCGGGCTGGCTGGGCATTCTGGCTGGGCATGTGGGTTGGCTGAGTACCTGGCTGGGCATGCGGGGGGGCTGGGTCCCTGGCTGGGCATGAGGGCTGGGTCCCTGGCTGGGCAGCGGGCTGGCTGGGCATGCGGGCTGGCTGGGTACCTGGCTGGGCAGCCGGCTGGCTGGGTCCCTGGCTGGGCATGAGGGCTGGGTCCCTGGCTGGGCATGCGGGCTGGCTGGGTACCTGGCTGGGCAGCGGGATGGCTGGGCATGCGGGCTGGCTGGGCATTCTGGCTGGGCATGCGGGATGGCTGAGTACCTGGCTGGGCATGCGGGCTGGCTGGGCATGCAGGCCGGCTGGGTACCTGGCTGGGCATGCGGGCCGGCTGGGTACCTGGCTGGGCATGCGGGCTGGCTGGGTACCTGGCTGGGCATGCGGGCTGGCTGGGTACCTGGCTGGGCAGCGGGCTGGCTGGGCATGCGGGTTGGCTGGGCATTCTGGCTGGGCATGTGGGTTGGCTGAGTACCTGGCTGGGCATGCGGGGGGGCTGGGTATCTGGCTGGGCAGCGGGCTGGCTGGGCATGCGGGCTGGCTGGGTACCTGGCTGGGCAGCCGGCTGGCTGGGTCCCTGGCTGGGCATGAGGGCTGGGTCCCTGGCTGGGCATGCGGGCTGGCTGGGTACCTGGCTGGGCAGCGGGCTGGCTGGGCATGCGGGCTGGCTGGGCATTCTGGCTGGGCATGCGGGATGGCTGAGTACCTGGCTGGGCATGCGGGCTGGCTGGGCATGCAGGCCGGCTGGGTACCTGGCTGGGCATGTGGGCCAGCTGGGTACCTGGCTGGGCATGCGGGCTGGCTGGGTACCTGGCTGGGCATGCGGGCTGGCTGGGTACCTGGCTGGGCATGCGGGCTGGCTGGGTACCTGGCTGGGCATGCGGGCTGGCTGGGTACCTGGCTGGGCATGAGGGCTGGGTCCCTGGCTGGGCATGCGGGCTGGCTGGGTACCTGGCTGGGCATGCGGGCTGGCTGGGCACCTGGCTGGGCAGCGGGCTGGCTGGGCATGCGGGCTGGCTGGGCATTCTGGCTGGGCATGTGGGTTGGCTGAGTACCTGGCTGGGCATGCGGGGGGGCTGGCTATCTGGCTGGGCAGCGGGCTGGCTGGGCATGCGGGCTGGCTGGGTACCTGGCTGGGCAGCCGGCTGGCTGGGTCCCTGGCTGGGCATGAGGGCTGGGTCCCTGGCTGGGCATGAGGGCTGGCTGGGTACCTGGCTGGGCAGCGGGCTGGCTGGGCATGCGGGCTGGCTGTGCATTCTGGCTGGGCATGCGGGATGGCTGAGTACCTGGCTGGGCATGCGGGCTGGCTGGGCATGCAGGCCGGCTGGGTACCTGGCTGGGCATGCGGGCCGGCTGGGTACCTGGCTGGGCATGCGGGCTGGCTGGGTACCTGGCTGGGCATGCGGGCTGGCTGGGTACCTGGCTGGGCATGCGGGCTGGCTGGGTACCTGGCTGGGCATGCGGGCTGGCTGGGTACCTGGCTGGGCATGCGGGCTGGCTGGGTACCTGGCTGGGCATGCGGGCTGGCTGGGTACCTGGCTGGGCAGCGGGCTGGCTGGGTCCCTGGCTGGGCATGAGGGCTGGTGGGTACCTGGCTGGGCATGCGGGCTGGGTCCCTGGCTGGGCATGCGGGCTGGCTGGGTACCTGGCTGGGCATGCGGGCTGGCTGGGTATCTGGCTGGGCAGCGGGCTGGCTGGGTACCTGGCTGGGCATGCGGGCTGGCTGGGTACCTGGCTGGGCATGCGGGCTGGCTGGGTCCCTGGCTGGGCATGAGGGCTGGGTCCCTGGCTGGGCATGCGGGCTGGCTGGGTACCTGGCTGGGCATGCGGGCTGGCTGGGTACCTGGCTGGGCATGCGGGCTGGCTGGGCATTCTGGCTGGGCATGTGGGTTGGCTGAGTACCTGGCTGGGCATGCGGGGGGGCTGGGTATCTGGCTGGGCAGCGGGCTGGCTGGGCATGCGGGCTGGCTGGGTACCTGGCTGGGCATGCGGGCTGGCTGGGTACCTGGCTGGGCATGCGGGCTGGCTGGGTACCTGGCTGGGCATACGGGCTGGCTGGGTACCTGGCTGGGCATGCGGGCTGGTTGGGTCCCTGGCTGGGCATGCGGGCTGGCTGGGTCCCTGGCTGGGCATGCGGGCTGGCTGGGTCCCTGGCTGGGCATGCGGGCTGGGTCCCTGGCTGAGCATGCGGGCTGGCTGGGTACCTGGCTGGGCATGCGGGCTGGCTGGGTACCTTGCTGGGCAGCGGGCTGGCTGGGCATGCGGGCTGGCTGGGTCCCTGGCTGGGCATGAGGGCTGGGTCCCTGGCTGGGCATGCGGGCTGGCTGGGTACCTGGCTGGGCAGCAGGCTGGCTGGGCATGCGGGCTGGCTGGGTACCTGGCTGGGCATGCGGGCTGGCTGGGTACATGGCTGGGCATGCGGCCTGGCTGGGTCCCTGGCTGGGCATGCGGCCTGGCAGGGTCCCTGGCTGGGCATTCTGGCTGGCAGGGTCCCTGGCTGGGCAGCGGGCTGGTGGGTACCTGGCTGGGCATGCGGGCTGGATGGGTCCCTGGCTGGGCATGCGGGCTGGGTCCCTGGCTGGGCATGCGGGCTGGCTGGGTACCTGGCTGGGCATGCGGGCTGGCTGGGTATCTGGCTGGGCAGCGGGCTGGCTGGGTACCTGGCTGGGCATGCGGGCTGGCTGGGTACCTGGCTGGGCATGCGGGCTGGCTGGGTCCCTGGCTGGGCATGAGGGCTGGGTCCCTGGCTGGGCATGCGGGCTGGCTGGGTACCTGGCTGGGCATGCGGGCTGGCTGGGTACCTGGCTGGGCAGCGGGCTGGCTGGGCATGCGGGCAGGCTGGGCATTCTGGCTGGGCATGTGGGTTGGCTGAGTACCTGGCTGGGCATGCGGGGGGGCTGGGTATCTGGCTGGGCAGCGGGCTGGCTGGGCATGCGGGCTGGCTGGGTACCTGGCTGGGCAGCCGGCTGGCTGGGTCCCTGGCTGGGCATGAGGGCTGGGTCCCTGGCTGGGCATGCGGGCTGGCTGGGTACCTGGCTGGGCAGCGGGCTGGCTGGGCATGCGGGCTGGCTGGGCATTCTGGCTGGGCATGCGGGATGGCTGAGTACCTGGCTGGGCATGCGGGCTGGCTGGGCATGCAGGCCGGCTGGGTACCTGGCTGGGCATGCGGGCCGGCTGGGTACCTGGCTGGGCATGCGGGCTGGCTGGGTACCTGGCTGGGCATGCGGGCTGGCTGGGTACCTGGCTGGGCATGCGGGCTGGCTGGGTACCTGGCTGGGCATGCGGGCTGGCTGGGTACCTGGCTGGGCATGCGGGCTGGCTGGGTCCCTGGCTGGGCATGCGGGCTGGGTCCCTGGCTGGGCATGCGGGCTGGGTCCCTGGCTGGGCATGCGGGCTGGCTGGGTACCTGGCTGGGCATGCGGGCTGGCTGGGTACTTGGCTGGGCAGCGGGCTGGCTGGGTCCCTGGCTGGGCATTCTGGCTGGTTGGGTCCCTGGCTGGGCATGCGGGCTGGCTGGGTCCCTGGCTGGGCATGCGGGCTGGGTCCCTGGCTGGGCATGCGGGCTGGCTGGGTACCTGGCTGGGCATGCGGGCTGGCTGGGTACTTGGCTGGGCAGCGGGCTGGCTGGGTCCCTGGCTGGGCATTCTGGCTGGTTGGGTCCCTGGCTGGGCATGCGGGCTGGCTGGGTACCTGGCTGGGCATGCGGGCTGGCTGGGTACCTGGCTGGGCAGGCGGGCTGGGTCCCTGGCTGGGCATGCGGGCTGGTTGGGTACCTGGCCGGGCATGCGGGCTGGCTGGGTACCTGGCTGGGCATGCGGGCTGGCTGGGTCCCTGGCTGGGCATGCGGGCTGGTGGGTACCTGGCTGGGCATGCGGGCTGGCTGGGTACCTGGCTGGGCATGCGGGCTGGCTGGGTACCTGGCTGGGCATGCGGGCTGGCTGGGTCCCTGGCTGGGCATGCGGGCTGGCTGGGTCCCTGGCTGGGCATGCGGGCTGGCTGGGTCCCTGGCTGGGCATGCGGGCTGGGTCCCTGGCTGGGCATGCGGGCTGGCTGGGTACCTGGCTGGGCAGCGGGCTGGCTGGGTCCCTGGCTGGGCATTCTGGCTGGTTGGGTCCCTGGCTGGGCATGCGGGCTGGCTGGGTACCTGGCTGGGCATGCGGGCTGGCTGGGTCCCTGCCTGGGCAGGCGGGCTGGGTCCCTGGCTGGGCATGCGGGCTGGCTGGGTACCTGGCCGGGCATGCGGGCTGGCTGGGCACCTGGCTGGGCAGCGGGCTGGCTGGGCATGCGGGCTGGCTGGGTACCTGGCTGGGCATGCGGGCTGGCTGGGTACCTGGCTGGGCATGCTGGCTGGCTGGGTACCTGGCTGGGCATGCGGGCTGGCTGAGTACCTGGCTGGGCATGCGGGCTGGCTGGGCATGCCGGCCGGCTGGGTACCTGGCTGGGCATGCGGGCTGGCTGGGTCCCTGGCTGGGCATGCTGGCTGGGTACCTGGCTGGGCATGCGGGCTGGCTGGGTACCTGGCTGGGCATGCTAGCTGGGTACCTGGCTGGGCAGTGGGCTGGCTGGGTACGCGGGCTAGCAGGGTACCTGGCTGGGCATGCTGGCTGGCTGGGTACCTGGCTGGGCAGCGAGCTGGCTGGGTACCTGGCTGGGCAGCGGGCTGGCTGGGTACCTGGCTGGGCAGCGGGCTGGCTGGGTACCTGGCTGGGCAGCGGGCTGGCTGGGTACCTGGCTGGGCAGTGGGCTGGCTGGGTACGCGGGCTACCTGGCTGGGCAGCAGGCTGGCTGGGTACTTGGCTGGGCGTGCGGGCTGGCTGGGTACCTGGCTGGGCATGCTAGCTGGGTACCTGGCTGGGCAGTGGGCTGGCTGGGTACGCGGGCTAGCTGGGTACCTGGCTGGGCATGCTGGCTGGCTGGGTACCTGGCTGGGCAGCGGGCTGGCTGGGTACCTGGCTGGGCATGCGGGCTGGCTGGGTACCTGGCTGGGCATGCGGGCTGGCTGGGTACCTGGCTGGGCATGCGGGCTGGCAGGGTACCTGGCTGGGCATGCGGGCTGGTTGTGTCCCTGGCTGGGCATGCGGGCTGGCTGAGTACCTGGCTGGGCAGCGGGCTGGCTGAGTACCTGGCTGGGCATGCGGGCTGGCTGGGTACCTGGCTGGGCATGCGGGCTGGCTGGGTACATGGCTGGGCATGCGGGCTGGCTGGGTACATGGCTGGGCATGCGGCTTGGCTGGGTCCCTGGCTGGGCATGCGGCCTGGCAGGGTCCCTGGCTGGGCATTCTGGCTGGCAGGGTCCCTGGCTGGGCATGCGGGCTGGTGGGTACCTGGCTGGGCATGCGGGCTGGCTGGGTACCTGGCTGGGCAGCGGGCTGGCTGGGCATGCGGGCTGGCTGGGCATTCTGGCTGGGCATGTGGGTTGGCTGAGTACCTGGCTGGGCATGCGGGGGGGCTGGGTATCTGGCTGGGCAGCGGGCTGGCTGGGCATGCGGGCTGGCTGGGTACCTGGCTGGGCAGCCGGCTGGCTGGGTCCCTGGCTGGGCATGAGGGCTGGGTCCCTGGCTGGGCATGCGGGCTGGCTGGGTACCTGGCTGGGCAGCGGGCTGGCTGGGCATGCGGGCTGGCTGGGCATTCTGGCTGGGCATGCGGGATGGCTGAGTACCTGGCTGGGCATGCGGGCTGGCTGGGCATGCAGGCCGGCTGGGTATGCGGGCCGGCTGGGTACCTGGCTGGGCATGCGGGCCGGCTGGGTACCTGGCTGGGCATGCGGGCCGGCTGGGTACCTGGCTGGGCATGCGGGCTGGCTGGGTACCTGGCTGGGCATGCGGGCTGGCTGGGTACCTGGCTGGGCATGCGGGCTGGCTGGGTACCTGGCTGGGCATGCGGGCTGGCTGGGTACCTGGCTGGGCAGCGGGCTGGCTGGGTACCTGGCTGGGCAGCGGGCTGGCTGGGTACCTGGCTGGGCATGCGGGCTGGCTGGGTACCTGGCTGGGCATGCGGGCTGGCTGGGTCCCTGGCTGGGCATGCGGGCTGGCTGGGTCCCTGGCTGGGCATGCGGGCTGGGTCCCTGGCTGGGCATGCGGGCTGGGTCCCTGGCTGGGCATGCGGGCTGGCTGGGTACCTGGCTGGGCATGCGGGCTGGCTGGGTACCTGGCTGGGCATGCGGGCTGGCTTGGTACCTGGCTGGGCATGCGGGCTGGCTGGGTACCTGGCTGGGCAGCGGGATGGCTGGGTACCTGGCTGGGCATGCGGGCTGGCTGGGTACCTGGCTGGGCAGCGGGCTGGCTGGGTACCTGGCTAGGCATGCGGGCTGGCTGGGTACCTGGCTGGGCATGCGGGCTGGCTGGGTACCTGGCTGGGCATGCGGGTTGGCTGAGTACCTGGCTGGGCATGCGGGCTGGCTGGGCATGCGGGCCGGCTGGGTACCTGGCTGGGCATGCGGGCTGGCTGGGTCCCTGGCTGAGCATGCGGGCTGGCAGGGTACCTGGCTGGGCATGCGGGCTGGCTGGGTACCTGGCTGGGCATGCGGGCTGGCTGGGTACCTGGAAGGGCATGCGGCCTGGCTGGGTACCTGGCTGGGTATTCTGGCTGGCTGGGTCCCTGGCTGAGCATGCGGGCTGGCTGGGTACCTGGCTGGGCATGCGGGCTGGATGGGTCCCTGGCTGGGCATGCGGGCTGGGTCCCTGGCTTGGCATGCGGGCTGGCTGGGTACCTGGCTGGGCATGCGGCCTGGCTGGGTACCTGGCTGGGCATTCTGGCTGGCTGGGTCCCTGGCTGAGCATGCGGGCTGGCTGGGTACCTGGCTGGGCATGCGGGCTGGCTGGGTACCTGGCTGGGCAGCGGGCTGGCTGGGTACCTGGCTAGGCATGCGGGCTGGCTGGGTACCTGGCTGGGCATGCGGGCTGGCTGGGTACCTGGCTGGGCATGCGGGCTGGCTGGGTACCTGGCTGGGCATGCGGGCTGGCTGGGCATGCGGGCCGGCTGGGTACCTGGCTGGGCATGCGGGCTGGCTGGGTCCCTGGCTGAGCATGCGGGCTGGCTGGGTACCTGGCTGGGCATGCGGGCTGGCTGGGTACCTGGCTGGGCATGCGGGCTGGCTGGGTACCTGGAAGGGCATGCGGCCTGGCTGGGTACCTGGCTGGGTATTCTGGCTGGCTGGGTCCCTGGCTGAGCATGCGGGCTGGCTGGGTACCTGGCTGGGCATGCGGGCTGGATGGGTACCTGGCTGGGCATGCGGCCTGGCTGGGTACCTGGCTGGGCATTCTGGCTGGCTGGGTCCCTGGCTGAGCATGCGGGCTGGCTGGGTACCTGGATGGGCATGCGGCCTGGCTGGGTACCTGGCTGGGCATGCGGGCTGGCTGGGTACCTGGCTGGGCAGCGGGATGGCTGGGTACCTGGCTGGGCATGCGGGCTGGCTGGGTACCTGGCTGGGCAGCGGGCTGGCTGGGTACCTGGCTAGGCATGCGGGCTGGCTGGGTACCTGGCTAGGCATGCGGGCTGGCTGGGTACCTGGCTGGGCATGCGGGCTGGCTGGGTACCTGGCTGGGCATTCTGGCTGGCTGGGTCCCTGGCTGAGCATGCGGGCTGGCTGGGTACCTGGCTGGGCATGCGGGCTGGATGGGTCCCTGGCTTGGCATGCGGGCTGGCTGGGTACCTGGCTGGGCATGCGGCCTGGCTGGGTACCTGGCTGGGCATGCGGCCTGGCTGGGTACCTGGCTGGGCATTCTGGCTGGCTGGGTCCCTGGCTGAGCATGCGGGCTGGCTGGGTACCTGGCTGGGCATGCGGGCTGGATGGGTCCCTGGCTTGGCATGCGGGCTGGCTGGGTACCTGGCTGGGCATGCGGGCTGGCTTGGTACCTGGCTGGGCATGCGGGCTGGCTGGGTACCTGGCTGGGCAGCGGGATGGCTGGGTACCTGGCTGGGCATGCGGGCTGGCTGGGTACCTGGCTGGGCAGCGGGCTGGCTGGGTACCTGGCTAGGCATGCGGGCTGGCTGGGTACCTGGCTGGGCATGCGGGCTGGCTGGGTACCTGGCTGGGCATGCGGGTTGGCTGAGTACCTGGCTGGGCATGCGGGCTGGCTGGGCATGCGGGCCGGCTGGGTACCTGGCTGGGCATGCGGGCTGGCTGGGTCCCTGGCTGAGCATGCGGGCTGGCTGGGTACCTGGCTGGGCATGCGGGCTGGCTGGGTACCTGGCTGGGCATGCGGGCTGGCTGGGTACCTGGAAGGGCATGCGGCCTGGCTGGGTACCTGGCTGGGTATTCTGGCTGGCTGGGTCCCTGGCTGAGCATGCGGGCTGGCTGGGTACCTGGCTGGGCATGCGGGCTGGATGGGTCCCTGGCTGGGCATGCGGGCTGGGTCCCTGGCTTGGCATGCGGGCTGGCTGGGTACCTGGCTGGGCATGCGGCCTGGCTGGGTACCTGGCTGGGCATTCTGGCTGGCTGGGTCCCTGGCTGAGCATGCGGGCTGGCTGGGTACCTGGATGGGCATGCGGCCTGGCTGGGTACCTGGCTGGGCATTCTGGCTGGCTGGGTCCCTGGCTGAGCATGCGGGCTGGCTGGGTACCTGGCTGAGGCATGCGGGCTGGATGGGTCCCTGGCTGGGCATGCGGGCTGGGTCCCTGGCTTGGCATGCGGGCTGGCTGGGTACCTGGCTGGGCATGCGGGCTGGCTGGGTACCTGGCTGGGCAGCGGGATGGCTGGGTACCTGGCTGGGCATGCGGGCTGGCTGGGTACCTGGCTGGGCAGCGGGCTGGCTGGGTACCTGGCTGGGCATGCGGGCTGGCTGGGTACCTGGCTGGGCATGCGGGCTGGCTGGGTACCTGGCTGGGCATGCGGCCTGGCTGGGTACCTGGCTGGGCATTCTGGCTGGCTGGGTCCCTGGCTGAGCATGCGGGCTGGCTGGGTAACTGGCTGGGCATGCGGGCTGGATGGGTCCCTGGCTTGGCATGCGGGCTGGCTGGGTACCTGGCTGGGCATGCGGGCTGGCTGGGTACCTGGCTGGGCATGCGGGCTGGCTGGGTACCTGGCTGGGCAGCGGGATGGCTGGGTACCTGGCTGGGCATGCGGGCTGGCTGGGTACCTGGCTGGGCATGCGGCCTGGCTGGGTACCTGGCTGGGCATTCTGGCTGGCTGGGTCCCTGGCTGAGCATGCGGGCTGGCTGGGTACCTGGCTGGGCATGCGGGCTGGATGGGTCCCTGGCTTGGCATGCGGGCTGGCTGGGTACCTGGCTGGGCATGCGGGCTGGCTGGGTACCTGGCTGGGCATGCGGGCTGGCTGGGTACCTGGCTGGGCAGCGGGATGGCTGGGTACCTGGCTGGGCAGCGGGCTGGCTGGGCATGCGGGCCGGCTGGGTACCTGGCTGGGCATGCGGGCTGGCTGGGTACCTGGCTGGGCATGTGGGCTGGCTGGGTACCTGGCTGGGCATGCGGGCTGGCTGGGTACCTGGCTGGGCATGCGGCCTGGCTGGGTCCCTGGCTGAGCATGCGGCCTGGCTGGGTCCCTGGCTGAGCATGCGGGCTGGCTGGGTACCTGGCTGGGCATGCGGGCTGGATGGGTCCCTGGCTTGGCATGCGGGCTGGCTGGGTACCTGGCTGGGCATGCGGGCCGGCTGGGTACATGGCTGGGCATGCGGGCTGGCTGGGTACCTGGCTGGGCATGCGGGCTGGCTGGGTACCTGGCTGGGCATGCGGGCTGGATGGGTCCCTGGCTTGGCATGCGGGCTGGCTGGGTACCTGGCTGGGCATGCGGGCCGGCTGGGTACATGGCTGGGCATGCGGGCTGGCTGGGTACCTGGCTGGGCATGCGGCCTGGCTGGGTACCTGGAAGGGCATGCGGCCTGGCTGGGTACCTGGCTGGGTATTCTGGCTGGCTGGGTCCCTGGCTGAGCATGCGGGCTGGCTGGGTACCTGGCTGGGCATGCGGGCTGGATGGGTCCCTGGCTGGGCATGCGGGCTGGGTCCCTGGCTTGGCATGCGGGCTGGCTGGGTACCTGGCTGGGCATGCGGGCTGGCTGGGTACCTGGCTGGGCAGCGGGATGGCTGGGTACCTGGCTGGGCATGCGGGCTGGCTGGGCACCTGGCTGGGCAGCGGGCTGGCTGGGTACCTGGCTGGGCATGCGGGCTGGCTGGGTACCTGGCTGGGCATGCGGGCTGGCTGGGTACCTGGCTGGGCATGCGGGCTGGATGGGTCCCTGGCTGGGCATGCGGGCTGGGTCCCTGGCTGGGCATGCGGGCTGGCTGGGTACCTGGCTGGGCAGCGGGCTGGCTGGGTACCTGGCTGGGCATGCGGGCTGGCTGGGTACCTGGCTGGGCATGCGGGCTGGCTGGGTCCCTGGCTGGGCATGAGGGCTGGGTCCCTGGCTGGGCATGCGGGCTGGCTGGGTACCTGGCTGGGCATGCGGGCTGGCTGGGTACCTGGCTGGGCATGCGGGCTGGCTGGGTACCTGGCTGGGCATGCGGGCTGGCTGGGCATGTGGGTTGGCTGAGTACCTGGCTGGGCATGCGGGGGGGCTGGGTATCTGGCTGGGCAGCGGGCTGGCTGGGCATGCGGGCTGGCTGGGTACCTGGCTGGGCAGCGGGCTGGCTGGGTCCCTGGCTGGGCATGAGGGCTGGGTCCCTGGCTGGGCATGTGGGCTGGCTGGGTACCTGGCTGGGCAGCGGGCTGGCTGGGCATGCGGGCTGGCTGGGCATTCTGGCTGGGCATGCGGGATGGCTGAGTACCTGGCTGGGCATGCGGGCTGGCTGGGCATGCAGGCCGGCTGGGTACCTGGCTGGGCATGCGGGCCGGCTGGGTACCTGGCTGGGCATGCGGGCTGGCTGGGTACCTGGCTGGGCATGCGGGCTGGCTGGGTACCTGGCTGGGCATGCGGGCTGGCTGGGTACCTGGCTGGGCATGTGGGCTGGCTGGGTACCTGGCTGGGCAGCGGGCTGGCTGGGCATGCGGGCTGGCTGGGCATTCTGGCTGGGCATGCGGGATGGCTGAGTACCTGGCTGGGCATGCGGGCTGGCTGGGCATGCAGGCCGGCTGGGTACCTGGCTGGGCATGCGGGCCGGCTGGGTACCTGGCTGGGCATGCGGGCTGGCTGGGTACCTGGCTGGGCATGCGGGCTGGCTGGGTACCTGGCTGGGCATGCGGGCTGGCTGGGTCCCTGGCTGGGCATGAGGGCTGGGTCCCTGGCTGGGCATGCGGGCTGGCTGGGTACCTGGCTGGGCAGCAGGCTGGCTGGGCATGCGGGCTGGCTGGGTACCTGGCTGGGCATGCGGGCTGGCTGGGTCCCTGGCTGGGCATGCGGGCTGGGTCCCTGGCTGGGCATGCGGGCTGGCTGGGTACCTGGCTGGGCATGCGGGCTGGCTGGGTACTTGGCTGGGCAGCGGGCTGGCTGGGTCCCTGGCTGGGCATTCTGGCTGGTTGGGTCCCTGGCTGGGCATGCGGGCTGGCTGGGTACCTGGCTGGGCATGCGGGCTGGCTGGGTCCCTGGCTGGGCATGCGGGCTGGCTGGGTCCCTGGCTGGGCATGCGGGTTGGATGAGTACCTGGCTCGGCATGCGGGCTGGCTGGGTACCTGGCTGGGTATTCTGGCTGGCTGGGTCCCTGGCTGAGCATGCGGGCTGGCTGGGTACCTGGCTGGGCATGCGGGCTGGATGGGTCCCTGGCTGGGCATGCGGGCTGGGTCCCTGGCTTGGCATGCGGGCTGGCTGGGTCCCTGGCTGGGCATACGGGCTGGCTGGGTACCTGGCTGGGCATGCGGGCTGGCTGGGTACCTGGCTGGGCATGCGGGCTGGCTGGGTACCTGGCTGGGCAGCGGGCTGGCTGGGTCCCTGGCTGGGCATGAGGGCTGGGTCCCTGGCTGGGCATGCGGGCTGGCTGGGTACCTGGCTGGGCAGCAGGCTGGCTGGGCATGCGGGCTGGCTGGGTACCTGGCTGGGCATGCGGGCTGGCTGGGTACCTGGCTGGGCATGCGGGCTGGCTGGGTACCTGGCTGGGCATGCGGGCTGGCTGGGTCCCTGGCTGGGCATGCGGGCTGGCTGGGTCCCTGGCTGGGCATGCGGGCTGGCTGGGTCCCTGGCTGGGCATGCGGGCTGGCTGGGTCCCTGGCTGGGCATGCGGGCTGGCTGGGTACCTGGCTGGGCATGCGGGCTGGCTGGGTACTTGGCTGGGCAGCGGGCTGGCTGGGTCCCTGGCTGGGCATTCTGGCTGGTTGGGTCCCTGGCTGGGCATGCGGGCTGGCTGGGTACCTGGCTGGGCATGCGGGTTGGCTGGGTCCCTGGCTGGGCATGCGGGCTGGCTGGGTACCTGGCTGGGCATGCGGGCTGGCTGGGTACCTGGCTGGGCATGCGGGTTGGCTGAGTACCTGGCTGGGCATGCGGGCTGGCTGGGCATGCGGGCCGGCTGGGTACCTGGCTGGGCATGCGGGCTGGCTGGGTACCTGGCTGGGCATGCGGGCTGGCTGGGTACCTGGCTGGGCATGCGGGCTGGCTGGGTACCTGGAAGGGCATGCGGCCTGGCTGGGTACCTGGCTGGGTATTCTGGCTGGCTGGGTCCCTGGCTGAGCATGCGGGCTGGCTGGGTACCTGGCTGGGCATGCGGGCTGGATGGGTCCCTGGCTGGGCATGCGGGCTGGGTCCCTGGCTTGGCATGCGGGCTGGCTGGGTACCTGGCTGGGCATGCGGCCTGGCTGGGTACCTGGCTGGGCATTCTGGCTGGCTGGGTCCCTGGCTGAGCATGCGGGCTGGCTGGGTACCTGGATGGGCATGCGGCCTGGCTGGGTACCTGGCTGGGCATTCTGGCTGGCTGGGTCCCTGGCTGAGCATGCGGGCTGGCTGGGCATGCGGGCTGGATGGGTCCCTGGCTGGGCATGCGGGCTGGATGGGTCCCTGGCTGGGCATGCGGGCTGGGTCCCTGGCTTGGCATGCGGGCTGGCTGGGTACCTGGCTGGGCATGCGGGCTGGCTGGGTACCTGGCTGGGCATGCGGGCTGGCTGGGTACCTGGCTGGGCATGCGGGCTGGCTGGGTACCTGGCTGGGCATGCGGGCTGGCTGGGTACCTGGCTGGGCATGCGGGCTGGTTGTGTCCCTGGCTGGGCATGCGGGCTGGCTGAGTACCTGGCTGGGCATGCGGGCTGGCTGGGTACCTGGCTGGGCATGCGGGCTGGCTGGGTACCTGGCTGGGCATGCGGGCTGGCTGGGTACCTGGCTTGGCATGCGGGCTGGCTGGGTACATGGCTGGGCATGCGGCCTGGCTGGGTCCCTGGCTGGGCATGCGGGCTGGGTCCCTGGCTGGGCATGCGGGCTGGCTGGGTACCTGGCTGGGCATGCGGGCTGGCTGGGTACCTGGCTGGGCAGCGGGCTGGCTGGGCATGCGGGCTGGCTGGGCATTCTGGCTGGGCATGTGGGTTGGCTGAGTACCTGGCTGGGCATGCGGGGGGGCTGGGTCCCTGGCTGGGCATGAGGGCTGGGTCCCTGGCTGGGCAGCGGGCTGGCTGGGCATGCGGGCTGGCTGGGTACCTGGCTGGGCAGCCGGCTGGCTGGGTCCCTGGCTGGGCATGAGGGCTGGGTCCCTGGCTGGGCATGAGGGCTGGCTGGGTACCTGGCTGGGCAGCGGGATGGCTGGGCATGCGGGCTGGCTGGGCATTCTGGCTGGGCATGCGGGATGGCTGAGTACCTGGCTGGGCATGCGGGCTGGCTGGGCATGCAGGCCGGCTGGGTACCTGGCTGGGCATGCGGGCCGGCTGGGTACCTGGCTGGGCATGCGGGCTGGCTGGGTACCTGGCTGGGCATGCGGGCTGGCTGGGTACCTGGCTGGGCAGCGGGCTGGCTGGGCATGCGGGCTGGCTGGGCATTCTGGCTGGGCATGTGGGTTGGCTGAGTACCTGGCTGGGCATGCGGGGGGGCTGGGTATCTGGCTGGGCAGCGGGCTGGCTGGGCATGCGGGCTGGCTGGGTACCTGGCTGGGCAGCCGGCTGGCTGGGTCCCTGGCTGGGCATGAGGGCTGGCTGGGTACCTGGCTGGGCAGCGGGCTGGCTGGGCATGCGGGCTGGCTGGGCATTCTGGCTGGGCATGCGGGATGGCTGAGTACCTGGCTGGGCATGCGGGCTGGCTGGGCATGCAGGCCGGCTGGGTACCTGGCTGGGCATGTGGGCCGGCTGGGTACCTGGCTGGGCATGCGGGCTGGCTGGGTACCTGGCTGGGCATGCGGGCTGGCTGGGTACCTGGCTGGGCATGCGGGCTGGCTGGGTACCTGGCTGGGCATGCGGGCTGGCTGGGTACCTGGCTGGGCATGAGGGCTGGGTCCCTGGCTGGGCATGCGGGCTGGCTGGGTACCTGGCTGGGCAGCGGGCTGGCTGGGCATGCGGGCTGGCTGGGCATTCTGGCTGGGCATGTGGGTTGGCTGAGTACCTGGCTGGGCATGCGGGGGGGCTGGGTATCTGGCTGGGCAGCGGGCTGGCTGGGCATGCGGGCTGGCTGGGTACCTGGCTGGGCAGCCGGCTGGCTGGGTCCCTGGCTGGGCATGAGGGCTGGGTCCCTGGCTGGGCATGAGGGCTGGCTGGGTACCTGGCTGGGCAGCGGGCTGGCTGGGCATGCGGGCTGGCTGTGCATTCTGGCTGGGCATGCGGGATGGCTGAGTACCTGGCTGGGCATGCGGGCTGGCTGGGCATGCAGGCCGGCTGGGTACCTGGCTGGGCATGCGGGCCGGCTGGGTACCTGGCTGGGCATGCGGGCTGGCTGGGTACCTGGCTGGGCATGCGGGCTGGCTGGGTACCTGGCTGGGCATGCGGGCTGGCTGGGTACCTGGCTGGGCATGCGGGCTGGCTGGGTACCTGGCTGGGCATGCGGGCTGGCTGGGTACCTGGCTGGGCATGCGGGCTGGCTGGGTACCTGGCTGGGCAGCGGGCTGGCTGGGTCCCTGGCTGGGCATGAGGGCTGGTGGGTACCTGGCTGGGCATGCGGGCTGGGTCCCTGGCTGGGCATGCGGGCTGGCTGGGTACCTGGCTGGGCATGCGGGCTGGCTGGGTATCTGGCTGGGCATACGGGCTGGCTGGGTACCTGGCTGGGCATGCGGGCTGGCAGGGCATGCGGGCTGGCTGGGTACCTGGCTGGGCATGCGGGCTGGCTGGGTACCTGGCTGGGCATGCGGGCTGGCTGGGTACCTGGCTGGGCATACGGGCTGGCTGGGTACCTGGCTGGGCATGCGGGCTGGTTGGGTCCCTGGCTGGGCATGCGGGCTGGCTGGGTCCCTGGCTGGGCATGCGGGCTGGCTGGGTCCCTGGCTGGGCATGCGGGCTGGGTCCCTGGCTGAGCATGCGGGCTGGCTGGGCATGCGGGCTGGCTGGGTACCTTGCTGGGCAGCGGGCTGGCTGGGCATGCGGGCTGGCTGGGTCCCTGGCTGGGCATGAGGGCTGGGTCCCTGGCTGGGCATGCGGGCTGGCTGGGTACCTGGCTGGGCAGCAGGCTGGCTGGGCATGCGGGCTGGCTGGGTACCTGGCTGGGCATGCGGGCTGGCTGGGTACATGGCTGGGCATGCGGGCTGGCTGGGTACATGGCTGGGCATGCGGCCTGGCTGGGTCCCTGGCTGGGCATGCGGCCTGGCAGGGTCCGTGGCTGGGCATTCTGGCTGGCAGGGTCCCTGGCTGGGCATGCGGGCTGGTGGGTACCTGGCTGGGCATGCGGGCTGGATGGGTCCCTGGCTGGGCATGCGGGCTGGGTCCCTGGCTGGGCATGCGGGCTGGCTGGGTACCTGGCTGGGCATGCGGGCTGGCTGGGTATCTGGCTGGGCAGCGGGCTGGCTGGGTACCTGGCTGGGCATGCGGGCTGGCTGGGTACCTGGCTGGGCATGCGGGCTGGCTGGGTCCCTGGCTGGGCATGCGGGCTGGCTGGGTCCCTGGCTGGGCATGAGGGCTGGGTCCCTGGCTGGGCATGCGGGCTGGCTGGGTACCTGGCTGGGCATGCGGGCTGGCTGGGTACCTGGCTGGGCATGCGGGCTGGCTGGGCATGCATTCTGGCTGGGCATGTGGGTTGGCTGAGTACCTGGCTGGGCATGCGGGGGGGCTGGGTATCTGGCTGGGCAGCGGGCTGGCTGGGCATGCGGGCTGGCTGGGTACCTGGCTGGGCAGCCGGCTGGCTGGGTCCCTGGCTGGGCATGAGGGCTGGGTCCCTGGCTGGGCATGCGGGCCGGCTGGGTACCTGGCTGGGCATGCGGGCCGGCTGGGTACCTGGCTGGGCATGCGGGCTGGCTGGGTACCTGGCTGGGCATGCGGGCTGGCTGGGTACCTGGCTGGGCATGCGGGCTGGCTGGGTACCTGGCTGGGCATGCGGGCTGGCTGGGTACCTGGCTGGGCATGCGGGCTGGCTGGGTACCTGGCTGGGCAGCGGGCTGGCTGGGTACCTGGCTGGGCAGCGGGCTGGCTGGGTCCCTGGCTGGGCATGAGGGCTGGGTCCCTGGCTGGGCATGCGGGCTGGCTGGGTACCTGGCTGGGCAGCAGGCTAGCTGGGCATGCGGGCTGGCTGGGTACCTGGCTGGGCATGCGGGCTGGCTGGGTACCTGGCTGGGCATGCGGGCTGGCTGGGTACCTGGCTGGGCATGCGGGCTGGCTGGGTACCTGGCTGGGCATGCGGGCTGGCTGGGTACCTGGCTGGGCATGCGGGCTGGCTGGGTCCCTGGCTGGGCATGCGGGCTGGCTGGGTCCCTGGCTGGGCATGCGGGCTGGGTCCC
Organism: Hyperolius riggenbachi; assembly: GCF_040937935.1. NCBI lineage: Eukaryota > Metazoa > Chordata > Amphibia > Anura > Hyperoliidae > Hyperolius > Hyperolius riggenbachi. The sequence continues at coordinate 283,602,931 of NC_090646.1, forward strand.
TGGCTGGGCATGCGGGCTGGCTGGGTACCTGGCTGGGCATGCGGGCTGGCTGGGTACTTGGCTGGGCAGCGGGCTGGCTGGGTCCCTGGCTGGGCATTCTGGCTGGTTGGGTCCCTGGCTGGGCATGCGGGCTGGCTGGGTCCCTGGCTGGGCATGCGGGCTGGGTCCCTGGCTGGGCATGCGGGCTGGCTGGGTACCTGGCTGGGCATGCGGGCTGGCTGGGTACTTGGCTGGGCAGCGGGCTGGCTGGGTCCCTGGCTGGGCATTCTGGCTGGTTGGGTCCCTGGCTGGGCATGCGGGCTGGCTGGGTACCTGGCTGGGCATGCGGGCTGGCTGGGTACCTGGCTGGGCAGGCGGGCTGGGTCCCTGGCTGGGCATGCGGGCTGGTTGGGTACCTGGCCGGGCATGCGGGCTGGCTGGGTACCTGGCTGGGCATGCGGGCTGGCTGGGTCCCTGGCTGGGCATGCGGGATGGTGGGTACCTGGCTGGGCATGCGGGCTGGCTGGGTACCTGGCTGGGCATGCGGGCTGGCTGGGTACCTGGCTGGGCATGCGGGCTGGCTGGGTCCCTGGCTGGGCATGCGGGCTGGCTGGGTCCCTGGCTGGGCATGCGGGCTGGCTGGGTCCCTGGCTGGGCATGCGGGCTGGCTGGGTCCCTGGCTGGGCATGCGGGCTGGGTCCCTGGCTGGGCATGCGGGCTGGCTGGGTACCTGGCTGGGCAGCGGGCTGGCTGGGTCCCTGGCTGGGCATTCTGGCTGGTTGGGTCCCTGGCTGGGCATGCGGGCTGGCTGGGTACCTGGCTGGGCATGCGGGCTGGCTGGGTCCCTGCCTGGGCAGGCGGGCTGGGTCCCTGGCTGGGCATGCGGGCTGGCTGGGTACCTGGCCGGGCATGCGGGCTGGCTGGGCACCTGGCTGGGCAGCGGGCTGGCTGGGCATGCGGGCTGGCTGGGTACCTGGCTGGGCATGCGGGCTGGCTGGGTACCTGGCTGGGCATGCTGGCTGGCTGGGTACCTGGCTGGGCATGCGGGCTGGCTGAGTACCTGGCTGGGCATGCGGGCTGGCTGGGCATGCCGGCCGGCTGGGTACCTGGCTGGGCATGCAGGCTGGCTGGGTCCCTGGCTGGGCATGCTGGCTGGGTACCTGGCTGGGCATGCGGGCTGGCTGGGTACCTGGCTGGGCATGCTAGCTGGGTACCTGGCTGGGCAGTGGGCTGGCTGGGTACGCGGGCTAGCAGGGTACCTGGCTGGGCATGCTGGCTGGCTGGGTACCTGGCTGGGCAGCGAGCTGGCTGGGTACCTGGCTGGGCAGCGGGCTGGCTGGGTACCTGGCTGGGCAGCGGGCTGGCTGGGTACCTGGCTGGGCAGCGGGCTGGCTGGGTACCTGGCTGGGCAGCGGGCTGGCTGGGTACCTGGCTGGGCAGTGGGCTGGCTGGGTACGCGGGCTACCTGGCTGGGCAGCAGGCTGGCTGGGTACCTGGCTGGGCGTGCGGGCTGGCTGGGTACCTGGCTGGGCATGCTAGCTGGGTACCTGGCTGGGCAGTGGGCTGGCTGGGTACGCGGGCTAGCTGGGTACCTGGCTGGGCATGCTGGCTGGCTGGGTACCTGGCTGGGCAGCGGGCTGGCTGGGTACCTGGCTGGGCATGCGGGCTGGCTGGGTACCTGGCTGGGCATGCGGGCTGGCTGGGTACCTGGCTGGGCATGCGGGCTGGCAGGGTACCTGGCTGGGCATGCGGGCTGGTTGTGTCCCTGGCTGGGCATGCGGGCTGGCTCAGTACCTGGCTGGGCAGCGGGCTGGCTGAGTACCTGGCTGGGCATGCGGGCTGGCTGGGTACATGGCTGGGCATGCGGGCTGGCTGGGTACATGGCTGGGCATGCGGCTTGGCTGGGTCCCTGGCTGGGCATGCGGCCTGGCAGGGTCCCTGGCTGGGCATTCTGGCTGGCAGGGTCCCTGGCTGGGCATGCGGGCTGGTGGGTACCTGGCTGGGCATGCGGGCTGGCTGGGTACCTGGCTGGGCAGCGGGCTGGCTGGGCATGCGGGCTGGCTGGGCATTCTGGCTGGGCATGTGGGTTGGCTGAGTACCTGGCTGGGCATGCGGGGGGCTGGGTATCTGGCTGGGCAGCGGGCTGGCTGGGCATGCGGGCTGGCTGGGTACCTGGCTGGGCAGCCGGCTGGCTGGGTCCCTGGCTGGGCATGAGGGCTGGGTCCCTGGCTGGGCATGCGGGATGGCTGAGTACCTGGCTGGGCATGCGGGCTGGCTGGGCATGCAGGCCGGCTGGGTATGCGGGCCGGCTGGGTACCTGGCTGGGCATGCGGGCCGGCTGGGTACCTGTCTGGGCATGCGGGCCGGCTGGGTACCTGGCTGGGCATGCGGGCTGGCTGGGTACCTGGCTGGGCATGCGGGCTGGCTGGGTACCTGGCTGGGCATGCGGGCTGGCTGGGTACCTGGCTGGGCATGCGGGCTGGCTGGGTACCTGGCTGGGCAGCGGGCTGGCTGGGTACCTGGCTGGGCAGCGGGCTGGCTGGGTACCTGGCTGGGCATGCGGGCTGGCTGGGTACCTGGCTGGGCATGCGGGCTGGCTGGGTCCCTGGCTGGGCATGCGGGCTGGCTGGGTCCCTGGCTGGGCATGCGGGCTGGGTCCCTGGCTGGGCATGCGGGCTGGGTACCTGGCTGGGCATGCGGGCTGGCTGGGTACCTGGCTGGGCATGCGGGCTGGCTGGGTACTTGGCTGGGCAGCGGGCTGGCTGGGTCCCTGGCTGGGCATTCTGGCTGGTTGGGTCCCTGGCTGGGCATGCGGGCTGGCTGGGTCCCTGGCTGGGCATGCGGGCTGGCTGGGTCCCTGGCTGGGCAGGCGGGCTGGGTCCCTGGCTGGGCATGCGGGCTGGCTGGGTACCTGGCCGGGCATGCGGGCTGGCTGGGCACCTGGCTGGGCAGCGGGCTGGCTGGGCATGCGGGCTGGCTGGGTACCTGGCTGGGCATGCGGGCTGGCTGGGTACCTGGCTGGGCATGCTGGCTGGCTGGGTACCTGGCTGGGCATGCGGGCTGGCTGGGCATGCCGGCCGGCTGGGTACCTGGCTGGGCATGCGGGCTGGCTGGGTCCCTGGCTGGGCATGCTGGCTGGGTACCTGGCTGGGCATGCGGGCTGGCTGGGTACCTGGCTGGGCATGCTAGCTGGGTACCTGGCTGGGCAGTGGGCTGGCTGGGTACGCGGGCTAGCAGGGTACCTGGCTGGGCATGCTGGCTGGCTGGGTAATTGGCTGGGCAGCGAGCTGGCTGGGTACCTGGCTGGGCAGCGGGCTGGCTGGGTACCTGGCTGGGCAGCGGGCTGGCTGGGTACCTGGCTGGGCATGCTAGCTGGGTACCTGGCTGGGCAGTGGGCTGACTGGGTACGCGGGCTACCTGGCTGGGCAGCAGGCTGGCTGGGTACCTGGCTGGGCGTGCGGGCTGGCTGGGTACCTGGCTGGGCATGCTAGCTGGGTACCTGGCTGGGCAGTGGGCTGGCTGGGTACGCGGGCTAGCTGGGTACCTGGCTGGGCATGCTGGCTGGCTGGGTACCTGGCTGGGCAGCGGGCTGGCTGGGTACCTGGCTGGGCAGCAGGCTGGCTGGGTACCTGGCTGGGCAGCGGGCTGGCTGGGTACCTGGCATGCTGGCTGGCTAGCTGGGTACCTGGCTGGGCAGCGGGCTGGCTGGGTACCTGGCTGGGCGTGCGGGCTGGCTGGGTACCTGGCTGGGCGTGCGGGCTGGCTGGGTACCTGGCTGGGCGTGCGGGCTGGCTGGGTACCTGGCTGGGCGTGCGGGCTGGCTGGGTACCTGGCTGGGCGTGCGGGCTGGCTGGGTACCTGGCTGGGCGTGCGGGCTGGCTGGGTACCTGGCTGGGCGTGCGGGCTGGCTGGGTCCCTGGCTGGGCGTGCAGGCTGGCTGGGTACCTGGCTGGGCGTGCGGGCTGGCTAGGTCCCTGGCTGGATACGCCGGCTAGCTGGGTACCTGGCTGGGCATGCTGGCTGGCTAGCTGGGTACCTGGCTGGGCAGCGGGCTGGCTGGGTACCTGGCTGGGCGTGCGGGCTGGCTGGGTACCTGGCTGGGCGTGCGGGCTGGCTGGGCATGCGGGCTGGCTGGGTCCCTGGCTGGGCATGCTGGCTGGCTGGGTACCTGGCTGGGCATGCGGGCTGGCTGGGTACCTGGCTGGGCATGCGGGCTGGCTGGGTACCTAGCTGGGCAGTGGCCTGGCTGGGTACCTGGCTGGGCAGTGGCCTGGCTGGGTACCTACCTGGCTGGGCATGCGGGCTGGCTGGGTCCCTGGCTGGGCATGCGGGCTGGGTCCCTGGCTGGGCATGCGGGCTGGCTGGGTACCTGGCTGGGCATGCGGGCTGGCTGGGTACTTGGCTGGGCAGCGGGCTGGCTGGGTCCCTGGCTGGGCATTCTGGCTGGTTGGGTCCCTGGCTGGGCATGCGGGCTGGCTGGGTACCTGGCTGGGCATGCGGGCTGGCTGGGTCCCTGGCTGGGCAGGCGGGCTGGGTCCCTGGCTGGGCATGCGGGCTGGCTGGGTACCTGGCCGGGCATGCGGGCTGGCTGGGCACCTGGCTGGGCAGCGGGCTGGCTGGGCATGCGGGCTGGCTGGGTACCTGGCTGGGCATGCGGGCTGGCTGGGTACCTGGCTGGGCATGCTGGCTGGCTGGGTACCTGGCTGGGCATGCGGGCTGGCTGAGTACCTGGCTGGGCATGCGGGCTGGCTGGGCATGCCGGCTGGGTACCTGGCTGGGCATGCGGGCTGGCTGGGTCCCTGGCTGGGCATGCTGGCTGGCTGGGTCCCTGGCTGGGCATGCTGGCTGGGTACCTGGCTGGGCATGCGGGCTGGCTGGGTACCTGGCTGGGCATGCTAGCTGGGTACCTGGCTGGGCAGTGGGCTGGCTGGGTACGCGGGCTAGCTGGGTACCTGGCTGGGCATGCTGGCTGGCTGGGTACCTGGCTGGGGAGCGGGCTGGCTGGGTACCTGGCTGGGCAGCGGGCTGGCTGGGTACCTGGCTGGGCATGCTAGCTGGGTACCTGGCTGGGCAGTGGGCTGGCTGGGTACGCGGGCTACCTGGGTACCTGGCTGGGTACCTGGCTGGGCAGCAGGCTGGCTGGGTACCTGGCTGGGTGTGCGGGCTGGCTGGGTACCTGGCTGGGCGTGCGGGCTGGCTGGGTACCTGGCTGGGCATGCTAGCTGGGTACCTGGCTGGACAGTGGGCTGGCTGGGTACGCGGGCTAGTTGGGTACCTGGCTGGGCATGCTGGCTGGGTACCTGGCTGGGCAGCGGGCTGGCTGGGTACCTGGCTGGGCAGCGGGCTGGCTGGGTCCCTGGCTGGGCAGCGGGCTGGCTGGGTACCTGGCTGGGCGTGCGGGCTGGCTGGGTACCTGGCTGGGCATGCGGGCTGGCTGGGTACCTGGCTGGGCATGCGGGCTGGCTGGGTACCTGGCTGGGCATGCGGGCTGGCTGGGTACCTGGCTGGGCATGCGGGCTGGCTGGGTCCCTGGCTGGGCATGCTGGCTGGGTACTGGCTGGGCATGCGGGCTGGCTAGGTCCCTGGCTGGGTACGCCGGCTAGCTGGGTACCTTGCTGGGCATGCTGGCTGGGTGGGTACCTGGCTGGGCAGCGGGCTGGCTGAGTACCTGGCTGGGCATGCGGGCTGGCTGGGTACCTGGCTGGGCGTGCGGGCTGGCTGGGTACCTGGCTGGGCGTGCGGGCTGGCTGGGTACCTGGCTGGGCGTGCGGGCTGGCTGGGTCCCTGGCTGGGTACGCCGGCTAGCTGGGTACCTGGCTGGGCATGCTGGCTGGCTAGCTGGGTACCTGGCTGGGCGTGCGGGCTGGCTGGGTACCTGGCTGGGCGTGCGGGCTGGCTGGGTACCTGGCTGGGCGTGCGGGCTGGCTGGGTACCTGGCTGGGCGTGCGGGCTGGCTGGGTACCTGGCTGGGCATGCGGGCTGGCTGGGCATGCGGGCTGGCTGGGTCCCTGGCTGGGCATGCTGGCTGGCTGGGTACCTGGCTGGGCATGCGGGCTGGCTGGGTACCTGGCTGGGCATGCGGGCTGGCTGGGTACCTGGCTGGGCATGCGGGCTGGCTGGGTACCTGGCTGGGCATGCGGGCTGGCTGGGTCCCTGGCTGGGCATGCTGGCTGGGTCCCTGGCTGGGCATGCTGGCTGGGTACTGGCTGGGCATGCGGGCTGGCTAGGTCCCTGGCTGGGTACGCCGGCTAGCTGGGTACCTTGCTGGGCATGCTGGCTGGCTGGGTGGGTACCTGGCTGGGCAGCGGGCTGGCTGAGTACCTGGCTGGGCATGCGGGCTGGCTGGGTACCTGGCTGGGCGTGCGGGCTGGCTGGGTACCTGGCTGGGCGTGCGGGCTGGCTAGGTCCCTGGCTGGGTACGCCGGCTAGCTGGGTACCTGGCTGGGCATGCTGGCTGGCTAGCTGGGTACCTGGCTGGGCGTGCGGGCTGGCTGGGTACCTGGCTGGGCGTGCGGGCTGGCTGGGTACCTGGCTGGGCGTGCGGGCTGGCTGGGTACCTGGCTGGGCGTGCGGGCTGGCTGGGTACCTGGCTGGGCGTGCGGGCTGGCTGGGCATGCGGGCTGGCTGGGTCCCTGGCTGGGCGTGCGGGCTGGCTGGGTACCTGGCTGGGCATGCGGGCTGGCTGGGTACCTGGCTGGGCATGCGGGCTGGCTGGGTACCTGGCTGGGCATGCGGGCTGGCTGGGTACCTAGCTGGGCAGTGGCCTGGCTGGGTACCTACCTGGCTGGGCGAGCTGGCTCCTGGCTGGGTAGCTGGGCTGCAGACAGTTGCCAGCGGCTCCTTTGCGTGTCTCCCGGCTTTTCCCGTCTCACCCCCGCCCTCCAGCAGAGCGGCAGCTGTTGGCCAGGCCCAGGACGTGATCCTTAACTCTGCATCCCGCCTGGTCCAGTGACGTCACTAGACCAGGCGGCGGCATGCAGAGTTAAGGATCATGTCCTGGCCGGCCGCTGCCACTCTGCTGGAGGGCGGGGGTGAGCGAGCGGCCCTTATCTGTAAGTGCGCTCTCCGCCGCTCCCCCCATGCCTGACCCTACACCCCCCCCCCCAACAATTTTTTTTTTTATGAATAAAAAATAATAATAATAAAAAAATAAAAAATGAACTATAGGTGGCCGCCCCCCCCCCCCGAGGACCCGCCCATGGCACCGGCCCACGGGTGCCTCTTAATAGATACGGCCCTGCCCCTATAGTGACTGCCACTTCTGATGTCTGTGATAACGGGTGATTCCTCTGCAGAGGGGAATCATCCATTGCTGTAACCTGGACGGGTGGTTTTACCGGGGTGAGTGGAATACCCAACCTTTTAGCAAACTCAAAGTCCATAAAATTAGCTGCAGCACCAGAATCAACAAAGGCTTCCGTGAGCTCGGTCCTATCCTCCCATGTAATCGTACACGGGAGGAGCAACCGTTTATCCTCTAGGGACAGCTCAGACCGACCAATCTGCATTGACTCGGGAGAAGGTGGGATCACTGGGGTAGTGGCGCAAGACAGCATTCTGACACAGTGACTACCCCTGGTTTGTCTTTGATAGCGCAACCTGCGGTCGATTCGAATGGCCGCTGAGATGGCCTCATCGACTGTTCTGGGCTCGGGTTGACTTAACATTAGGTCGGAGACCTCATCCGACAACCCAGACAGGAAATAATCTAAGAGGGCATAGGTGTCAAACCTGGCCGTAACTGACCATCTACGAAATTCTGCCGCATAATCCTCGACCGGACCTCTGCCTTGCCGCAAAAGTTTGAGCTTCTGCTCAGAGGACGCAGAGAGGTCAGGGTCGTCGTTAATGCAGCAAGGAGTACTGCACAGATTCCTTCCGCAGACCTGAGCTCTCCAAGATGGGAGGAGTCAGACTGACAGTAGGAAGGATGTCTGGAAGTGACCCTCAGGAGGAAGGGTCGCTAACAGAGCGAGGAACCGCCTCTAACGGTAAGGTCGGTTCTCGAGGTCGGACAAGCCAGGTCGTACCCACACAGACAGATAAAGTACAAGATCAGGAGACAAAGGCGGAGTCTAAGTACAGGCAGGGTTCGGCAACGGGGAAATCAGAAATATTGAGGTACAGAATCAGGAGGCTGAGGCGGAGTCTAGAAACAAGCCGGGGGTCGGCAACAGAGTGTCAGAAATATCGAGGTACAAGATCAGAGTTCAGAAGGGTAGTCAAGGCAGGCAAAAGTCATAACAGATAATCACAATCAAACTAGTACTTTAGCTATCAACAGAATCTAGCTAAGTGTAGGATTACAGCTCCAGCTGGTCCCGGCACACTTGCGGATCTGACTACGGATCTGGGTGCTCCCACATATGTGATCGCACGCCAGACAAAGAGCAAGTGAACAACCAGCAGTATATATACTCTAGGACCTTTCCAGGACCTCCCTAATTGCTGGTCCAATGAGAGCAGTGGAATTTGTCAGCTGACCCAGCTGGTCAGCCGACTCCCTTCTAACTGTTATTTAAACTCTGCTTCTGTGCTCGCGCGCGTGTAAGTCTGAATCTTGGTGGACTATCAGTCCCAGCCACACCAGTACTGTCATGCAATGTATCTAGTGCGGGGGCCGCCTCTGATGCGGATTCCGCCGTTACCAATGCGGATTCCGCCGTTACCAATGCGGATTCCGCCGCACTGCCTATGTGGCATGCGGCGTTTTTTCCGCGTTGTGACGCCATGCTGGACGCGGAAACAGCCGCCTCACCTCGAGAGACGGCGGCCTTTCCGCGTTTCCTTACAATTGGAACATAGAAAAGAATGTCGGCATTGCAGCGTCACAAGTGGAGGAGAGGGGAAGCTGACCCAGCCACCGGGAAGAGGGAAATATGACAGCTCCCTGCGCCGCTCTGCATACCCTGCACGGCTGAGGAATGCATACTTCCCCAGCAACAGCAAAGAATTGGCCCTGCAACAGACATATAGTTTTGATATACAGTATGTGGCTGCTAAAGGGTTAATTGCATACAGCTCTCCCTGCTAGTAGTTTCAGGCTGGGAACACACTAGGCAGAAACACTAGCGTTGCGTAAAATGCAGCGTTTATGCATATAATGTTAGTGTATGGGCTGCACATTAAAAAAAACGCATATAAAAACGCATATGTGTTTTCTATGCGTTTTAAAATATGCATTTTTAAAAATGCTGGTTTTGTTGCATATTTTTAAAAACACATCAAAAACGCACATAATGAAAGTCAATGGTGACGCAATGTAATGCGTTTTATATACGCTTTTATATGCATTTTTGATAAATAAACTATGTTTTCTAATGTATTTCCACTTCCTGTTGACTTCCTAGTGATGTGCATAAAACGTATGCAAAACGCATAAAAAAAGCATATGCGCTTTGTATATGCGAACCACAAACGCAATATAACGCATGCAAAATGCAAAAAAAGTATGTGCGGGAACAAAAACCGCAAAAGCATAGAAAACGCATGGAAAACGCAATACAAATGTACAAACGCGTATGCATAGAAACGCAACACTTCCCGCACTGCTAAGTGTGCACTCCCACAGTTCCCTGCGCCGCTCTGCATACCCTGCCCGGCTAAGGAACACATACTTCCCCAGCAGCAGAAAAGATTTGGCCCTGCAGCACACATATAGTTTTGATATATGTGGCTGCTAAAGGGTTAATTGCATATAGCTCTCCCTGCTAGTAGTTTCAATGTTAAAATATATAAAATGCATATTAAAAAAAGACAGCAGAATGGTAATCAAAGAGGACCTACCTCTCCTTTCTGTAGAGTAGGAATCCAAAAATCTCAAAGAGAAAATAGATTCTCTAAGAAAGATCACAGTCAAATTGCAGCTAATAAGGCACACGTGCAAGGCACAAAACCAAATCAGCATCTGACTCAGCCCCTGAAGAACTGCCACTTATATAGGAGCTCTGGTGATGTCACAATGCAACCCATGTGACCACTCTGCCACACCCCCAACACACCCCCTAATAGCCACACCCCCAACACACACCCTACATCAGCTCTGCTGATGTCACAGTACAGCTCTGCTGATGTCACAGTACAGCTCACATCACCAATTTCCTGCTTTAGCAGGGTTATTGTAAACATATCATTTAATATGATTGGAACATAGAAAAGAATGTCGGCATTGCAGCGCCACAAGTGGAGGAGAGGGGAAGCTGACCCAGCCACCGGGAAGAGGGAAATATGACAGCTCCCTGCGCCGCTCTGCATACCCTGCCCGGCTGAGGAATGCATACTTCCCCAGCAACAGCAAAGAATTGGCCCTGCAACAGACATATAGTTTTGATATACAGTATGTGGCTGCTAAAGGGTTAATTGCATATAGCTCTCCCTGCTAGTAGTTTCAGGCTGGGAACACACTAGGCAGAAACACTAGCGTTGCGTAAAATGCAGCGTTTATGCGTATAATGTTAGTGTATGGGCTGCACATAAAAAAACCGCATATAAAAACGCATATGTGTTTTCTATGCGTTTTAAAATATGCATTTTTAAAAATGCTGGTTTTGTTGCATATTTTTAAAAACACATCAAAAACGCACATAATGAAAGTCAATGGTGACGCAATGTAATGCGTTTTTATATGCATTTTTGATAAATAAACTGTGTTTTCTAATGTATTTCCACTTCCTGTTGACTTCCTAGTGATGTGCATAAAACGCAATAGCAAAACGCATGCAAAACGCATAAAAAAAGCATATGCGTTTTGTATATGAGAACCACAAACGCAATATAACGCATGCAAAATGCAAAAAAAGCATGTGCGGGAACAAAAACCGCAAAAGCATAGAAAACGCATGGAAAACGCAATACAAATGTACAAACGCGTATGCATAGAAACGCAACGCTTCCCGCACTGCTAAGTGTGCACTTCCACAGCTCCCTGCGCCGCTCTGCATACCCTGCCCGGCTAAGGAACACATACTTCCCCAGCAGCAGAAAAGATTTGGCCCTGCAGCACACATATAGTTTTGATATACAGTATGTGGCTACTAAAGGGTTAATTGCATATAGCTCTCCCTGCTAGTAGTTTCAGGCTGGGAACACACTAGCGTTGCGTAAAATGCAGCGTTTATGCATATAATGTTAGTGTATGGGCTGCACATTAAAAAAACACATATAAAAACGCATATGTGGGCTGGCTGGATACCTGGCTGGGCAGCGGGATGGCTGGGTACCTGGCTAGGCATGCGGGCTGGCTGGGTACCTGGCTGGGCAGCGGGCTGGCTGGGTACCTGGCTGGGCATGCGGGCTGGCTGGGTACCTGGCTGGGCATGCGGGCTGGCTGGGTACCTGGCTGGGCATGCGGGCTGGCTGGGTACCTGGCTGGGCATGCGGGCGGGCTGGGTACCTGGCTGGGCATGCGGGCTGGCTGGGTCCCTGGCTGGGCATGCGGGCTGGGTACCTGGCTGGGCATGCGGGCTGGCTGGGTACCTGGCTGGGCATGCGGGCTGGCTGGGTACCTGGCTGGGCATGCGGACTGGCTGGGTACCTGGCTGGGCATGCGGGCTGGCTGGGTACCTGGCTGGGCATGCGGGCTGGCTGGGTACCTGGCTGGGCATGCGGGCTGGCTGGGTCCCTGGCTGGGGATGCGGGCTGGCTGGGTCCCTGGCTGGGGATGCGGGCTGGCTGGGTACCTGGCTGGGCATGCGGGCTGGCTGGGTACCTGGCTGGGCATGCGGGCTGGCTGGGTCCCTGGCTGGGCATGCGGGCTGGGTCCGTGGCTGGGCATGCGGGCTGGCTGGGTACCTGGCTGGGCATGCTGGCTGGCTGGGTGGGTACCTGGCTGGGCAGCGGGCTGGCTGAGTACCTGGCTGGGCAGCGGGCTGGCTGGGTACCTGGCTGGGCGTGCGGGCTGGCTGGGTACCTGGCTGGGCGTGCGGGCTGGCTGGGTCCCTGGCTGGGCGTGCGGGCTGGCTGGGTCCCTGGCTGGGCGTGCGGGCTGGCTGGGTCCCTGGCTGGGTACGCCGGCTAGCTGGGTACCTGGCTGGGCGTGCTGGCTGGCTAGCTGGGTACCTGGCTGGGCAGCGGGCTGGCTGGGTACCTGGCTGGGCGTGAGGGCTGGGTACCTGGCTGGGCGTGCGAGCTGGCTGGGTACCTGGCTGGGCATGCGGGCTGGCTGGGCATGCGGGCTGGCTGGGTCCCTGGCTGGGCATGCTGGCTGGCTGGGTACCTGGCTGGGCATGCGGGCTGGCTGGGTACCTGGCTGGGCATGCGGGCTGGCTGGGTACCTGGCTGGGCATGCGGGCTGGCTGGGTACCTACCTGGCTGGGCGAGCTGGCTCCTGGCTGGGTAGCTGGGCTGCAGACAGTTGCCAGCGGCTCCTTTGCGTGTCTCCCGGCTTTTCCCGTCTCACCCCCGCCCTCCAGCAGAGCGGCAGCTGTTGGCCAGGCCCAGGACGTGATCCTTAACTCTGCATCCCGCCTGGTCCAGTGACGTCACTAGACCAGGCGGCGGCATGCAGAGTTAAGGATCATGTCCTGGCCGGCCGCTGCCACTCTGCTGGAGGGCGGGGGTGAGCGAGCGGCCCTTATCTGTAAGTGCGCTCTCCGCCGCTCCCCCCATGCCTGACCCAACACACCCCCACCCCCCCCAACAATTTTTTTTTTTATATGAATAAAAAAAAATAATAATAAAAAAATAAAAAATGAACTATAGGTGGCCGCCCCCCCCCCCCCCCGAGGACCCGCCCATGGCACCGGCCCACGGGTGCCTCTTAATAGATACGGCCCTGCCCCTATAGTGACTCCCACTTCTGATGTCTGTGATAACGGGTGATTCCTCTGCAGAGGGGAATCATCCACTGCTGTAACCTGGACGGGTGGTTTTACCGGGGTGAGTGGAATACCCAACCTTTTAGCAAACTCAAAGTCCATAAAATTAGCTGCAGCACCAGAATCAACAAAGGCTTCCGTGAGCTCGGTCCTATCCTCCCATGTAATCGTACACGGGAGGAGCAACCGTTTATCCTCTAGGGACAGCTCAGACCGACCAATCTGCATTGACTCGGGAGAAGGTGGGATCACTGGGGTAGTGGCGCAAGACAGCATTCTGACACAGTGACTACCCCTGGTTTGTCTTTGATAGCGCAACCTGCGGTCGATTCGAATGGCCGCTGAGATGGCCTCATCGACTGTTCTGGGCTCGGGTTGACTTAACATTAGGTCGGAGACCTCATCCGACAACCCAGACAGGAAATAATCTAAGAGGGCATAGGTGTCAAACCTGGCCGTAACTGACCATCTACGAAATTCTGCCGCATAATCCTCGACCGGACCTCTGCCTTGCCGCAAAAGTTTGAGCTTCTGCTCAGAGGACGCAGAGAGGTCAGGGTCGTCGTTAATGCAGCAAGGAGTACTGCACAGATTCCTTCTGCAGACCTGAGCTCTCCAAGATGGGAGGAGTCAGACTGACAGTAGGAAGGATGTCTGGAGGAAGGGTCGCTAACAGAGCGAGGAACCGCCTCTAACGGTAAGGTCGGTTCTCGAGGTCGGACAAGCCAGGTCGTACCCACACAGACAGATAAAGTACAAGATCAGGAGACAAAGGCGGAGTCTAAGTACAGGCAGGGTTCGGCAACGGGGAAATCAGAAATATCGAGGTACAGAATCAGGAGGCTGAGGCGGAGTCTAGAAACAAGCCGGGGGTCGGCAACAGAGTGTCAGAAATATCGAGGTACAAGATCAGAGTTCAGAAGGGTAGTCAAGGCAGGCAAAAGTCATAACAGATAATCACAATCAAACTAGTACTTTAGCTATCAACAGAATCTAGCTAAGTATAGGATTACAGCTCCAGCTGGTCCCGGCACACTTGCGGATCTGACTACGGATCTGGGTGCTCCCACATATGTGATCGCACGCCAGACAAAGAGCAAGTAAACAACCAGCAGTATATATACTCTAGGACCTTTCCAGGACCTCCCTAATTGCTGGTCCAATGAGAGCAGTGGAATTTGTCAGCTGACCCAGCTGGTCAGCCGACTCCCTTCTAACTGTTATTTAAACTCTGCTTCTGTGCTCGCGCGCGTGTAAGTCTGAATCTTGGTGGACTATCAGTCCCAGCCACACCAGTACTGTCATGCAATGTATCTAGTGCGGGGGCCGCCTCTGATGCGGATTCCGCCGTTACCAATGCGGATTCCCGCCGTTACCAATGCGGATTCCGCCGCACTGCCTATGTGGCATGCGGCGTTTTTTCCGCGTTGTGACGCCATGCTGGACGCGGAAACAGCCGCCTCACCTCGAGAGACGGCGGCCTTTCCGCATTTCCTTACAATTGGAACATAGAAAAGAATGTCGGCATTGCAGCGCCACAAGTGGAGGAGAGGGGAAGCTGACCCAGCCACCGGGAAGAGGGAAATATGACAGCTCCCTGCGCCGCTCTGCATACCCTGCCCGGCTGAGGAATGCATACTTCCCCAACAACAGCAAAGAATTGGCCCTGCAACAGACATATAGTTTTGATATACAGTATGTGGCTGCTAAAGGGTTAATTGCATATAGCTCTCCCTGCTAGTAGTTTCAGGCTGGGAACACACTAGGCAGAAACACTAGCGTTGCGTAAAATGCAGCGTTTATGCGTATAATGTTAGTGTATGGGCTGCACATTAAAAAAAAGCATATAAAAACGCATGCATTTTCTATGCGTTTTAAAATATGCATTTTTAAAAATCCTGGTTTTGTTGCATATTTTTAAAAACACATCAAAAACGCACATAATGAAAGTCAATGGTGACGCAATGTAATGCGTTTTGTATACGCTTTTATATGCATTTTTGATAAATAAACTATGTTTTCTAATGTATTTCCACTTCCTGTTGACTTCCTAGTGATGTGCATAAAACGCAATAGCAAAACGCATGCAAAACGCATAAAAAAAGCATATGTGTTTTGTATATGCGAACCACAAACGCAATATAACGCATGCAAAATGCAAAAAAAGCATGTGCGGCAACAAAAACCGCAAAAGCATAGAAAACGCATGGAAAACGCAATACAAATGTACAAACGCGTATGCATAGAAACGCAACGCTTCCCGCACTGCTAAGTGTGCACTCCCAGGCTGGGAACACACTAGGCAGAAACACTAGCGTTGTGTAAAATGCAGCGTTTATGCGTATAATGTTAGTGTATGGGCTGCACATTAAAAAAACGCATATAAAAACGCATATGTGTTTTCTATGCGTTTTAAAATATGCATTTTTATAAATGCTGGTTTTGTTGCATATTTTTAAAAACACATCAAAAACGCACATAATGAAAGTCAATGGTGACGCAATGTAATGCGTTTTATATACGCTTTTATATGCATTTTTGATAAATAAACTATGTTTTCTAATGTATTTCCACTTCCTGTTGACTTCCTAATGATGTGCATAAAACGCATGCAAAACGCATAAAAAAAGCATATGCGCTTTGTATATGCGAACCACAAACGCAATATAACGCATGCAAAATGCAAAAAAAGCATGTGCGGGAACAAAAACCGCAAAAGCATAGAAAACGCATGGAAAACGCAATACAAATGTACAAACGCGTATGCATAGAAACGCAACGCTTCCCGCACTGCTAAGTGTGCACTCCCACAGTTCCCTGTGCCGCTCTGCATACCCTGCCCGGCTAAGGAACACATACTTCCCCAGCAGCAGAAAAGATTTGGCCCTGCAGCACACATATAGTTTTGATATATGTGGCTGCTAAAGGGTTAATTGCATATAGCTCTCCCTGCTAATAGTTTCAATGTTAAAATATATAAAATGCATATTAAAAAAAGACAGCAGAATGGTAATCAAAGAGGACCTACCTCTCCTTTCTGTAGAGTAGGAATCCAAAAATCTCAAAGAGAAAATAGATTCTCTAAGAAATATCACAGTCAAATCGCAGCTAATAAGGCACACGTGCAAGGCACAAAACCAAATCAGCATCTGACTCAGCCCCTGAAGAACTGCCACTTATATAGGAGCTCTTGTGATGTCACAATACAACCCATGTGACCACTCTGCCACGCCCCCAACACACCCCCTAATAACCACACCCCCAACACACACTCCACATCAGCTCTGCTGATGTCACAGTACAGCTCTGCTGATGTCACAGTACAGCTCCCATCACCAATGTCCTGCTTTAGCAGGGTTATTGTAAACATATCATTTAATATGATTGGAACATAGAAAAGAATGTCGGCATTGCAGCGCCACAAGTGGAGGAGAGGGGAAGCTGACCCAGCCACCAGGAAGAGGGAAATATGACAGCTCCCTGCGCCGCTCTGCATACCCTGCCCGGCTGAGGAATGCATACTTCCCCAGCAACAGCAAAGAATTGGCCCTGCAACAGACATATAGTTTTGATATACAGTATGTGGCTGCTAAAGGGTTAATTGCATATAGCTCTCCCTGCTAGTAGTTTCAGGCTGGGAACACACTAGGCAGAAACACTAGCGTTGCGTAAAATGCAGCGTTTATGCGTATAATGTTAGTGTATGGGCTGCACATAAAAAAAACGCATATAAAAACGCATATGTGTTTTCTATGCGTTTTAAAATATGCATTTTTTTACTGGTTTTGTTGCATATTTTTAAAAACACATCAAAAACGCACATAATGAAAGTCAATGGTGACGCAATGTAATGCGTTTTATATACACTTTTATATGCATTTTTGATAAATAAACTATGTTTTCTAATGTATTTCCACTTACTGTTGACTTCTTAGTGATGTGCATAAAACGCAATAGCAAAACGCATAAAAAAAGCATATGCGTTTTGTATATGCGAACCACAAACGCAATATAACGCATGCAAAATAAGCATGTGCGGGAACAAAAACCGCAAAAGCATAGAAAACGCATGGAAAACGCAATACAAATGTACAAACGCGTATGCATAGAAACGCAACGCTTCCCGCACTGCTAAGTGTGCACTCCCACAGCTCCCTGCGCCGCTCTGCATACCCTGCCCGGCTAAGGAACACATACTTCCCCAGCAGCAGAAAAGATTTGGCCCTGCAGCACACATATAGTTTTGATATACTGTATGTGGCTGCTAAAGGCAGGGCCGTATCTATTAAGAGGCACCCGTGGGCCGGTGCCATGGGCAGGTCCTTGGGGGGGGGGGGGGGGGGTGTTGGGTCAGGCATGGGGGGAGCGGCAGAGAGCGCACTTACAGATAAGGGCCGCTCGCTCACCCCCGCCCTCCAGCAGAGTGGCAGCTGCCGGCCATGACATGATCCTTAACTCTGCATGCCGCCGCCTGGTCTAGTGACGTCACTGGACCAGGCGGGATGCAGAGTTAAGGATCACATCCTGGGCCTGGCCAACAGCTGCCGCTCTGCTGGAGGGTGGGGGTGAGACGGTAAAAGCCGGGAGACACGCAAAGGAGCCGCTGGCAACTGTCTGCAGCCCAGCTACCCAGCCAGGAGCCAGCTCGCCCAGCCAGGTAGGTACCCAGCCAGCCCACTGCCCAGCCAGGTACCCAGCCAGCATGCCCAGCCAGGTACCCAGCCAGCCCGCATGCCCAGCCAGGTACCCAGCCAGCCAGCCAGGTACCCAGCCAGCCAGCATGCCCAGCCAGGTACCCAGCCAGCCAGCATTCCCAGCCAGGTACCCAGCCAGCCCGCATGCCCAGCCAGGTACCCAGCCAGCCCGCATGCCCAGCCAGGTACCCAGCCAGCCAGCATGCCCAGCCAGGGACCCAGCCAGCCCGCATGCCCAGCCAGCCCGCATGCCCAGCCAGGTACCCAGCCAGCCCGCACGCCCAGCCAGGTACCCAGCAAGCCCGCACGCCCAGCCAGGTACCCAGCCAGCCCGCTGCCCAGCCAGGTACCCAGCCAGCCCGCTGCCCAGCCAGGTACCCAGCCAGCATGCCCAGCCAGGTACCCAGCTAGCCCGCATACCCAGCCAGCCCACTGCCCAGCCAGGTACCCAGCTAGCATGCCCAGCCAGGTACTCAGCCAGCCCGCTGCCCAGCCAGGTACCCACCCAGCCAGCCAGCATGCCCAGCCAGGTACCCAGCTAGCCCGCGTACCCAGCCAGGGACCTAGCCAGCCCGCATGCCCAGCAAGTACCCAGCCAGCATGCCCAGCCAGGGACCCAGCCAGCCAGCATGCCCAGCCAGGGACCCAGCCAGCCCGCATGCCCAGCCAGGTACCCAGCCAGCCCGCATGCCCAGCCAGGTACCCAGCCAGCCCGCACGCCCAGCCAGGTACCCAGCCAGCCCGCACGCCCAGCCAGGTACCCAGCCAGCCCGCACGCCCAGCCAGGTACCCAGCCAGCCCGCACGCCCAGCCAGGTACCCAGCCAGCCCGCTGCCCGGCCAGGTACCCAGCAAGCCCGCTGCCCAGCCAGGTACCCAGCCAGCCCGCTGCCCCGCCAGGTACCCAGCCAGCCAGCATGCCCAGCCAGGTACCCAGCTAGCCCGCGTACCCAGCCAGCCCACTGCCCAGCCAGGTACCCAGCTAGCATGCCCAGCCAGGTACCCAGCCAGCCCGCACGCCCAGCCAGGTACCCAGCTAGCCCGCACGCCCAGCCAGGTACCCAGCCAGCCTGCTGCCCAGCCAGGTACCCAGCCAGCCAGCATGCCCAGCCAGGTACCCAGGTAGCCCGCGTACCCAGCCAGCCCACTGCCCAGCCAGGTACCCAGCTAGCATGCCCAGCCAGGTACCCAGCCAGCCCGCTGCCCAGCCAGGTACCCAGCCAGCCCGCTGCCCAGCCAGGTACCCAGCCAGCCCGCTCCCCAGCCAGGCACCCAGCCAGCCCGCTGCCCAGCCAGGTACCCAGCCAGCATGCCCAGCCAGGTACCCAGCTAGCCCGCGTACCCAGCCAGCCCACTGCCCAGCCAGGTACCCAGCTAGCATGCCCAGCCAGGGACCCAGCCAGCATGCCCAGCCAGGGACCCAGCCAGCCCGCATGCCCAGCCAGGTACCCAGCCGGCCCGCATGCCCAGCCAGCCCGCATGCCCAGCCAGGTACTCAGCCAGCCCGCATGCCCAGCCAGCTACCCAGCCAGCCAGCATGCCCAGCCAGGTACCCAGCCAGCCCGCATGCCCAGCCAGGTACCCAGCCAGCCCGCATGCCCAGCCAGCACGCTGCCCAGCCAGGTAACCAGCCAGCCCGCATGCCCGGCCAGGTACCCAGCCAGCCCGCATGCCCAGCCAGGGACCCAGCCCGCCTGCCCAGCCAGGGACCCAGCCAGCCCGCATGCCCAGCCAGGTACCCAGCCAGCCCGCATGCCCAGCCAGGGACCCAGCCAGCCAGAATGCCCAGCCAGGGACCCAGCCAGCCCACATGCCCAGCCAGGTACCCAGCCATCCCGCATGCCCAGCCAGGTACCCAGCCAGCCCGCATGCCCAGCCAGGTACCCAGCCAGCCCGCATGCCCAGCAAGCCCGCATGCCCAGCCAGGTACCCAGCCAGCCCGCATGCCCAGCCAGCCCGCTGCCCAGCCAAGTACCCAGCCCGCATGCCCAGCCAGGGACCCAGCCAGCCCGCATGCCCAGCCAGGTACCCAGCCAGCCCGCATGCCCAGCCAGGTACCCAGCCAGCCCGCATGCCCAGCCAGGGACCCAGCCAGCCCGCATGCCCAGCCAGGTACCCAGCCAGCCCGCATGCCCAGCCAGGTACCCAGCCAGCCCGCATGCCCAGCCAGGTACCCAGCCAGCCCGCATGCCCAGCCAGGTACCCAGCCAGCCCGCATGCCCAGCCAGGTACCCAGCCAGCCCGCATGCCCAGCCAGGTACCCAGCCAGCCCGCATGCCCAGCCAGGTACCCAGCCAGCCCGCATGCCCAGCCAGGTACCCAGCCAGCCCGCTGCCCAGCCAGGTACCCAGCCAGCCCGGTACCCAGCCAGCCCGCATGCCCAGCCAGGTACCCAGCCAGCCCGCTGCCCAGCCAGGTACCCAGCCAGCCCGCATGCCCAGCCAGGTACCCAGCCAGCCCGCATGCCCAGCCAGGTACCCAGCCAGCCCGCATGCCCAGCCAGGTACCCAGCCTGCCCGCATGCCCAGCCAGGTACTCAGCAAGCCCGCATGCCCGGCCAGGTACCCAGCCAGCCCGCATGCCCAGCCAGGGACCCAGCCCGCCTGCCCAGCCAGGGACCCAGCCAGCCCGCATGCCCAGCCAGGTACCCAGCCAGCCCGCATGCCCAGCCAGGGACCCAGCCAGCCAGAATGCCCAGCCAGGGACCCAGCCAGCCCACATGCCCAGCCAGGTACCCAGCCATCCCGCATGCCCAGCCAGGTACCCAGCCAGCCCGCATGCCCAGCCAGGTACCCAGCCAGCCCGCATGCCCAGCAAGCCCGCATGCCCAGCCAGGTACCCAGCCAGCCCGCATGCCCAGCCAGCCCGCTGCCCAGCCAAGTACCCAGCCCGCATGCCCAGCCAGGGACCCAGCCAGCCCGCATGCCCAGCCAGGTACCCAGCCAGCCCGCATGCCCAGCCAGGTACCCAGCCAGCCCGCATGCCCAGCCAGGGACCCAGCCAGCCCGCATGCCCAGCCAGGTACCCAGCCAGCCCGCATGCCCAGCCAGGTACCCAGCCAGCCCGCATGCCCAGCCAGGTACCCAGCCAGCCCGCATGCCCAGCCAGGTACCCAGCCAGCCCGCATGCCCAGCCAGGTACCCAGCCAGCCCGCATGCCCAGCCAGGTACCCAGCCAGCCCGCATGCCCAGCCAGGTACCCAGCCAGCCCGCATGCCCAGCCAGGTACCCAGCCAGCCCGCTGCCCAGCCAGGTACCCAGCCAGCCCGGTACCCAGCCAGCCCGCATGCCCAGCCAGGTACCCAGCCAGCCCGCTGCCCAGCCAGGTACCCAGCCAGCCCGCATGCCCAGCCAGGTACCCAGCCAGCCCGCATGCCCAGCCAGGTACCCAGCCAGCCCGCATGCCCAGCCAGGTACCCAGCCTGCCCGCATGCCCAGCCAGGTACTCAGCAAGCCCGCATGCCCAGCCAGGTACCCAGCCAGCCCGCATGCCCAGCCAGCCCGCTGCCCAGCCAAGTACCCAGCCAGCCCGCATGCCCAGCCAGGTACCCAGCCAGCCCGCATGCCCAGCCAGGGACCCAGCCCGCATGCCCAGCCAGGGACCCAGCCAGCCCGCATGCCCAGCCAGGTACCCAGCCAGCCCGCATGCCCAGCCAGGGACCCAGCCCGCATGCCCAGCCAGGTACCCAGCCAGCCCGCATGCCCAGCCAGGTACCCAGCCAGCCCGCATGCCCAGCCAGGTACTCAGCCAACCCGCATGCCCAGCCAGGTACCCAGCCAGCCCGCATGCCCAGCCAGCCCGCTGCCCAGCCAGGTACCCAGCCAGCCCGCATGCCCAGCCAGGGACCCAGCCCTCATGCCCAGCCAGGGACCCAGCCAGCCCGCATGCCCAGCCAGGTACCCAACCAGCCCGCATTCCCAGCCGAGTACCCAGCCAGCCCGCATGCCCAGCCAGGTACTCAGCCAGCCCGCATGCCCAGCCAGGTACCCAGCCAGCCCGCATGCCCAGCCAGGTACCCAGCCAGCCCGCATGCCCAGCCAGGTACCCAGCCAGCCCGCATGCCCAGCCAGGTACCCAGCCGGCCCGCATGCCCAGCCAGCCCGCATGCCCAGCCAGGTACTCAGCCAGCCCGCATGCCCAGCCAGGTACCCAGCCAGCCCGCATGCCCAGCCAGGTACCCAGCCAGCCCGCATGCCCAGCCAGGTACCCAGCCAGCCCGCATGCCCAGCCAGGTACCCAGCCGGCCCGCATGCCCAGCCAGCCCGCATGCCCAGCCAGGTACTCAGCCAGCCCGCATGCCCAGCCAGGTACCCAGCCAGCCCGCATGCCCAGCCAGCCCGCTGCCCAGCCAGGTACTCAGCCAGCCCGCATGCCCAGCCAGGTACCCAGCCAGCCCGCATGCCCAGCCAGGGACCCAGCCCGCATGCCCAGCCAGGGACCCAGCCAGCCCGCATGCCCAGCCAGGTACCCAGCCAGCCCACATGCCCAGCCAGCCCGCTGCCCAGCCAGGTACCCAGCCAGCCCGCATGCCCAGCCAGGTACCCAACCAGCCCGTATGCCCAGCCAGGGACCCAGCCCTCATGCCCAGCCAGGGACCCAGCCAGCCCGCATGCCCAGCCAGGTACTCAGCCAGCCCGCATGCCCAGCCAGGTACCCAGCCAGCCCGCATGCCCAGCCAGCCCGCTGCCCTGCCAAGTACCCAGCCAGCCCGCATGCCCTGCCAGGTACCCAGCCAGCCCGCATGCCCAGCCAGGGACCCAGCCCGCATGCCCAGCCAGGGACCCAGCCAGCCCGCATGCCCAGCCAGGTACCCAGCCAGCCCGCATGCCCAGCCAAGTACCCAGCCAGCCCGCATGCCCAGCCAGGTACCCAGCCAGCCCGCATGCCCAGCCAGGGACCCAGCCCACATGCCCAGCCAGGGACCCAGCCAGCCCGCATGCCCAGCCAGGTACCCAGCCAGCCCGCATGCCCAGCCAGGGACCCAGCCAGCCCGCATGCCCAGCCAGGTACTCAGCCAGCCCGCATGCCCAGCCAGGTACCCAGCCAGCCCGCATGCCCAGCCAGGTACCCAGCCGGCCCGCATGCCCAGCCAGCCCGCATGCCCAGCCAGGTACTCAGCCAGCCCGCATGCCCAGCCAGGTACCCAGCCAGCCCGCATGCCCAGCCAGCCTGCTGCCCAGCCAGGTACTCAGCCAGCCCGCATGCCCAGCCAGGTACCCAGCCAGCCCGCATGCCCAGCCAGGTACCCAGCCAGCCTGCATGCCCAGCCAGGTACCCAGCCAGGCCGCATGCCCAGCCAGGTACCCAGCCAGCCCGCATGCCCAGCCAGGTACCCAGCCAGCCCGAATGCCCAGCCAGGTACCCAGCCGGCCCGCATGCCCAGCAAGGGACCCAGCCAGCCCGCATGCCCAGCCAGGTACTCAGCCAACCCGCATGCCCAGCCAGGTACCCAGCCAGCCCGCATGCCCAGCCAGCCCGCTGCCCAGCTAGGTACCCAGCCAGCCCGCATGCCCAGCCAGGTACCCAGCCAGCCCACATGCCCAGCAAGGGACCCAGCCCTCATGCCCAGCCAGGGACCAAGCAAGCCCGCATGCCCAGCCAGGTACCCAACCAGCCCGCATTCCCAGCCAGGTACCCAGCCAGCCCGCATGCCCAGCCAGGGACCCAGCCAGCCCGCATGCCCAGCCAGCCCGCTGCCCAGCCAGGTACCCAGCCAGCCCGCATGCCCAGCCAGGTACCCAGCCAGCCCGCATGCCCAGCAAGGGACCCAGCCAGGCACCCAGCCGGCCCGCATGCCCAGCAAGGGACCCAGCCAGCCCGCATGCCCAGCCAGGTACTCAGCCAACCCGCATGCCCAGCCAGGTACCCAGCCAGCCCGCATGCCCAGCCAGCCCGCTGCCCAGCCAGGTACCCAGCCAGCCCGCATGCCCAGCCAGGTACCCAGCCAGCCCGCATGCCCAGCAAGGGACCCAGCCCTCATGCCCAGCCAGGGACCCAGCCAGCCCGCATGCCCAGCCAGGTACCCAACCAGCCCGCATTCCCAGCCAGGTACCCAGTCAGCCCGCATGCCCAGCCAGGGACCCAGCCAGCCCGCATGCCCAGCCAGGTACCCAGCCAGCCCGCATGCCCAGCCAGGGACCCAGCCAGCCCGCATGCCCAGCAAGGTACCCAGCCAGCCCGCATGCCCAGCCAGGTACCCAGCCGGCCCGCATGCCCAGCCAGCCCGCATGCCCAGCCAGGTACTCAGCCAGCCCGCATGCCCAGCCAGGTACCCAGTCAGCCCGCATGCCCAGCTAGCCCGCTGCCCAGCCAGGTACTCAGTCAGCCCGCATGCCCAGCCAGGTACCCAGCCTGCCCGCATGCCCAGCCAGGGACCCAGCCCGCATGCCCAGCCAGGTACCCAGCCAGCCCGCATGCCCAGCCAGGTACCCAGCCAGACCGCATGCCCAGCCAGGTACCTAGCCAGCCCGCTGCCCAGCCAGGGACCCAGCCCGCATGCCCAGCCAGGGACCCAGCCAGCCCGCATGCCCAGCCAGGTACCCAGCCAGCCCGCATGCCCACCCAGCCCGCATGCCCAGCCAGGGACCCAGCCAGCCCGCATGCCCAGCCAGGTACCCAGCCAGCCCGCATGCCCACCCAGCCCGCATGCCCAGCCAGGGACCCAGCCAGCCCGCATGCCCAGCCAGGTACCCAGATAGCCCGCATGCCCAGCCAGGTACTCTGCAAGCCCGCATGCCCAGCCAGGTACCCAGCCAGCCCGCATGCCCAGCCAGGTACCCAGCCAGCCCGCATGCCCAGCCAGGGACCCAGCCCGAATGCCCAGCCAGGTACCCAGCCAGCCCGCATGCCCACCCAGCCCGCATGCCCAGCCAGGGACCCAGCCAGCCCGCATGCCCAGCCAGGTACCCAGCCAGCCCGCATGCCCAGCCAGGTACTCTGCAAGCCCGCATGCCCAGCCAGGTACCCAGCCAGCCCGCATGCCCAGCCAGGTACCCAGCCAGCCCGCTGCCCAGCCAGGTACCCAGCCAGCCCGCATGCCCAGCCAGGTACCCAGCCAGCCCGCATGCCCAGCCAGGTACCCAGCCAGCCCGCATGCCCAGCCAGGTACCCAGCCAGCCCGCATGCCCAGCCAGGGACCCAGCCCGCATGCCCAGCCAGGGACCCAGCCAGCCAGGTACCCAGCCAGCCCGCATGCCCAGCCAGGGACCCAGCCAGCCCGCATGCCCAGCCAGGTACCCAGCCAGCCCGCATGCCCAGCCATGTACCCAGCCAGCCCGCATGCCCAGCCAGCCCGCATGCCCAGCCAGGTACTCAGCAAGCCCGCATACCCAGCCAGGTACCCAGCCAGCCCGCATGCCCAGCCAGCCCGCTGCCCAGCCAAGCACCCAGCCCGCATGCCCAGCCAGGGACCCAGCCAGCCCGCATGCCCAGCCAGGTACCCAGCCAGCCCGCATGCCCACCCAGCCCGCATGCCCAGCCAGGGACCCAGCCAGCCCGCATGCCCAGCCAGGTACCCAGCCAGCCCGCATGCCCACCCAGCCCGCATGCCCAGCCAGGGACCCAGCCAGCCCGCATGCCCAGCCAGGTACCCAGCCAGCCCGCATGCCCAGCCAGGGACCCAGCCAGCCCGCATGCCCAGCCAGGTACCCAGCCAGCCCGCATGCCCAGCCAGGTACCTAGCCAGCCCGCTGCCCAGCCAAGTACCCAGCCAGCCCGCATGCCCAGCCAGGTACCCAGCCAGCCCGCATGCCCAGCCAGGGACCCAGCCCGCATGCCCAGCCAGGGACCCAGCCAGCCCGCATGCCCAGCCAGGTACCCAGCCAGCCCGCATGCCCAGCCAGGGACCCAGCCCGAATGCCCAGCCAGGTACCCAGCCAGCCCGCATGCCCAGCCAGGTACCCAGCCAGCCCGCATGCCCAGCCAGGTACCCAGCCAGCCCGCATGCCCAGCCAGGTACCCAGCCAGCCCGCTGCCCAGCCAGGTACCCAGCCAGCCCGGTACCCAGCCAGCTCGCATGCCCAGCCAGGTACCCAGCCAGCCCGCATGCCCAGCCAGGTACCCAGCCAGCCCGCTGCCCAGCCAGGTACCCAGCCAGCCCGCATGCCCAGCCAGGTACCCAGCCAGCCCGCATGCCCAGCCAGGTACCCAGCCAGCCCGCATGCCCAGCCAGGTACCCAGCCAGCCCGCATGCCCAGCCAGGGACCCAGCCAGCCAGGTACCCAGCCAGCCCGCATGCCCAGCCAGGGACCCAGCCAGCCCGCATGCCCAGCCAGGTACCCAGCCAGCCCGCATGCCCAGCCAGGTACCCAGCCAGCCCGCATGCCCAGCCAGCCCGCATGCCCAGCCAGGTACTCAGCAAGCCCGCATGCCCAGCCAGGTACCCAGCCAGCCCGCATGCCCAGCCAGCACGCTGCCCAGCCAAGCACCCAGCCCGCATGCCCAGCCAGGGACCCAGCCAGCCCGCATGCCCAGCCAGGGACCCAGCCAGCCCGCATGCCCACCCAGCCCGCATGCCCAGCCAGGGACCCAGCCAGCCCGCATGCCCAGCCAGGTACCCAGCCAGCCCGCATGCCCACCCAGCCCGCATGCCCAGCCAGGGACCCAGCCAGCCCGCATGCCCAGCCAGGTACCCAGCCAGCCCGCATGCCCAGCCAGGGACCCAGCCAGCCCGCATGCCCAGCCAGCCCGCTGCCCAGCCAGGTACCCAGCCAGCCCGCATGCCCAGCCAGGTACCCAGCCAGCCCGCATGCCCAGCAAGGGACCCAGCCCTCATGCCCAGCCAGGGACCCAGCCAGCCCGCATGCCCAGCCAGGTACCCAACCAGCCCGCATGCCCAGCCAGGGACCCAGCCAGCCCGCATGCCCAGCCAGCCCGCTGCCCAGCCAGGTACCCAGCCAGCCCGCATGCCCAGCCAGGTACCCAGCCAGCCCGCATGCCCAGCAAGGGACCCAGCCCTCATGCCCAGCCAGGGACCCAGCCAGCCCGCATGCCCAGCCAGGTACCCAACCAGCCCGCATTCCCAGCCAGGTACCCAGTCAGCCCGCATGCCCAGCCAGGGACCCAGCCAGCCCGCATGCCCAGCCAGGTACCCAGCCGGCCCGCATGCCCAGCCAGACCGCATGCCCAGCCAGGTACTCAGCCAGCCCGCATGCCCAGCCAGGTACCCAGCCAGCCCGCATGCCCAGCTAGCCCGCTGCCCAGCCAGGTACTCAGTCAGCCCGCATGCCCAGCCAGGTACCCAGCCAGCCCGCATGCCCAGCCAGGGACCCAGCCCGCATGCCCAGCCAGGGACCCAGCCAGCCCGCATGCTCAGCCAGGAACCCAGCCAGCCCGCATGCCCAGCCAGCCCGCTGCCCAGCCAGGTACCCAGCCAGCCCGCATGCCCAGGCAGGTACCCAGCCAGCCCGTATGCCCAGCCAGGGACCCAGCCCTCATGCCCAGCCAGGAACCCAGCCAGCCCGCATGCCCAGCCAGGTACCCAACCAGCCCGCATTCCCAGCCAGGTACCCAGCCAGCCCGCATGCCCAGCCAGGTACTCAGCCAGCCCGCATGCCCAGCCAGGTACCCAGCCAGCCCGCATGCCCAGCCAGGTACCCAGCCAGCCCGCATGCCCAGCCAGGTACCCAGCCAGCCCGAATGCCCAGCCAGGTACCCAGCCGGCCCGCATGCCCAGCCAGCCCGCATGCCCAGTCAGGTACTCAGCCAGCCCGCATGCCCAGCCAGGTACCCAGCCAGCCCGCATGCCCAGCCAGGTACCCAGCCAGCCCGCATGCCCAGCCAGGTACCCAGCCAGCCCGCATGCCCAGCCAGGTACCCAGCCAGCCCGCTGCCCAGCCAGGGACCCAGCCCGCATGCCCAGCCAGGGACCCAGCCAGCCCGCATGCCCAGCCAGGTACCCAGCCAGCCCGCATGCCCACCCAGCCCGCATGCCCAGCCAGGTACCCAGCCAGCCCGCTGCCCAGCCAGGGACCCAGCCCGCATGCCCAGCCAGGTACCCAGCCAGCCCGCATGCCCAGCCAGGTACCCAGCCAGACCGCATGCCCAGCCAGGTACCTAGCCAGCCCGCTGCCCAGCCAGGGACCCAGCCCGCATGCCCAGCCAGGGACCCAGCCAGCCCGCATGCCCAGCCAGGGACCCAGCCAGCCCGCATGCCCAGCCAGGTACCCAGCCAGCCCACATGCCCAGCCAGCCCGCATGCCCAGCCAGGTACTCAGCCAGCCCGCATGCCCAGCCAGGTACCCAGCCAGCCCGCATGCCCAGCCAGGTACCCAGCCAGCCTGCATGCCCAGCCAGGTACCCAGCCAGGCCGCATGCCCAGCCAGGTACCCAGCCAGCCCGCATGCCCAGCCAGGTACCCAGCCAGCCCGCATGCCCAGCCAGCCCGCATGCCCAGCCAGGTACTCAGCAAGCCCGCATGCCCAGCCAGGTACCCAGCCAGCCCGCATGCCCAGCCAGCCCGCTGCCCAGCCAAGCACCCAGCCCGCATGCCCAGCCAGGGACCCAGCCAGCCCGCATGCCCAGCCAGGGACCCAGCCAGCCCGCATGCCCACCCAGCCCGCATGCCCAGCCAGGGACCCAGCCAGCCCGCATGCCCAGCCAGGTACCCAGCCAGCCCGCATGCCCACCCAGCCCGCATGCCCAGCCAGGGACCCAGCCAGCCCGCATGCCCAGCCAGGTACCCAGCCAGCCCGCATGCCCAGCCAGGGACCCAGCCAGCCCGCATGCCCAGCCAGCCCGCTGCCCAGCCAGGTACCCAGCCAGCCCGCATGCCCAGCCAGGTACCCAGCCAGCCCGCATGCCCAGCAAGGGACCCAGCCCTCATGCCCAGCCAGGGACCCAGCCAGCCCGCATGCCCAGCCAGGTACCCAACCAGCCCGCATGCCCAGCCAGGGACCCAGCCAGCCCGCATGCCCAGCCAGCCCGCTGCCCAGCCAGGTACCCAGCCAGCCCGCATGCCCAGCCAGGTACCCAGCCAGCCCGCATGCCCAGCAAGGGACCCAGCCCTCATGCCCAGCCAGGGACCCAGCCAGCCCGCATGCCCAGCCAGGTACCCAACCAGCCCGCATTCCCAGCCAGGTACCCAGTCAGCCCGCATGCCCAGCCAGGGACCCAGCCAGCCCGCATGCCCAGCCAGGTACCCAGCCGGCCCGCATGCCCAGCCAGACCGCATGCCCAGCCAGGTACTCAGCCAGCCCGCATGCCCAGCCAGGTACCCAGCCAGCCCGCATGCCCAGCTAGCCCGCTGCCCAGCCAGGTACTCAGCCAGCCCGCATGCCCAGCCAGGTACTCAGCCAGCCCGCATGCCCAGCCAGGTACCCAGCCAGCCCGCATGCCCAGCCAGGTACCCAGCCAGCCCGCATGCCCAGCCAGGTACCCAGCCAGCCCGAATGCCCAGCCAGGTACCCAGCCGGCCCGCATGCCCAGCCAGCCCGCATGCCCAGTCAGGTACTCAGCCAGCCCGCATGCCCAGCCAGGTACCCAGCCAGCCCGCATGCCCAGCCAGGTACCCAGCCAGCCCGCATGCCCAGCCAGGTACCCAGCCAGCCCGCATGCCCAGCCAGGTACCCAGCCAGCCCGCTGCCCAGCCAGGGACCCAGCCCGCATGCCCAGCCAGGGACCCAGCCAGCCCGCATGCCCAGCCAGGTACCCAGCCAGCCCGCATGCCCACCCAGCCCGCATGCCCAGCCAGGTACCCAGCCAGCCCGCTGCCCAGCCAGGGACCCAGCCCGCATGCCCAGCCAGGTACCCAGCCAGCCCGCATGCCCAGCCAGGTACCCAGCCAGACCGCATGCCCAGCCAGGTACCTAGCCAGCCCGCTGCCCAGCCAGGGACCCAGCCCGCATGCCCAGCCAGGGACCCAGCCAGCCCGCATGCCCAGCCAGGGACCCAGCCAGCCCGCATGCCCAGCCAGGTACCCAGCCAGCCCACATGCCCAGCCAGCCCGCATGCCCAGCCAGGTACTCAGCCAGCCCGCATGCCCAGCCAGGTACCCAGCCAGCCCGCATGCCCAGCCAGGTACCCAGCCAGCCTGCATGCCCAGCCAGGTACCCAGCCAGGCCGCATGCCCAGCCAGGTACTCAGCCAACCCGCATGCCCAGCCAGGTACCCAGCCAGCCCGCATGCCCAGCCAGCCCGCTGCCCAGCCAGGTACCCAGCCAGCCCGCATGCCCAGCCAGGTACCCAGCCAGCCCACATGCCCAGCAAGGGACCCAGCCCTCATGCCCAGCCAGGGACCAAGCAAGCCCGCATGCCCAGCCAGGTACCCAACCAGCCCGCATTCCCAGCCAGGTACCCAGCCAGCCCGCATGCCCAGCCAGGGACCCAGCCAGCCCGCATGCCCAGCCAGCCCGCTGCCCAGCCAGGTACCCAGCCAGCCCGCATGCCCAGCCAGGTACCCAGCCAGCCCGCATGCCCAGCAAGGGACCCAGCCAGGCACCCAGCCGGCCCGCATGCCCAGCAAGGGACCCAGCCAGCCCGCATGCCCAGCCAGGTACTCAGCCAACCCGCATGCCCAGCCAGGTACCCAGCCAGCCCGCATGCCCAGCCAGCCCGCTGCCCAGCCAGGTACCCAGCCAGCCCGCATGCCCAGCCAGGTACCCAGCCAGCCCGCATGCCCAGCAAGGGACCCAGCCCTCATGCCCAGCCAGGGACCCAGCAAGCCCGCATGCCCAGCCAGGTACCCAACCAGCCCGCATTCCCAGCCAGGTACCCAGCCAGCCCGCATGCCCAGCCAGGGACCCAGCCAGCCCGCATGCCCAGCCAGCCAGCTGCCCAGCCAGGTACCCAGCCAGCCCGCATGCCCAGCCAGGTACCCAACCAGCCCGCATTCCCAGCCAGGTACCCAGTCAGCCCGCATGCCCAGCCAGGGACCCAGCCAGCCCGCATGCCCAGCCAGGTACCCAGCCAGCCCGCATGCCCAGCCAGGGACCCAGCCAGCCCGCATGCCCAGCCAGGTACCCAACCAGCCCGCATTCCCAGCCAGGTACCCAGTCAGCCCGCATGCCCAGCCAGGGACCCAGCCAGCCCGCATGCCCAGCCATGTACCCAGCCAGCCCGCATGCCCAGCCAGGGACCCAGCCAGCCCGCATGCCCAGCAAGGTACCCAGCCAGCCCGCATGCCCAGCCAGGTACCCAGCCGGCCCGCATGCCCAGCCAGCCCGCATGCCCAGCCAGGTACTCAGCCAGCCCGCATGCCCAGCCAGGTACCCAGCCAGCCCGCATGCCCAGCTAGCCCGCTGCCCAGCCAGGTACTCAGTCAGCCCGCATGCCCAGCCAGGTACCCAGCCTGCCCGCATGCCCAGCCAGGGACCCAGCCCGCATGCCCAGCCAGGTACCCAGCCAGCCCGCATGCCCAGCCAGGTACCCAGCCAGACCGCATGCCCAGCCAGGTACCTAGCCAGCCCGCTGCCCAGCCAGGGACCCAGCCCGCATGCCCAGCCAGGGACCCAGCCAGCCCGCATGCCCAGCCAGGTACCCAGCCAGCCCGCATGCCCACCCAGCCCGCATGCCCAGCCAGGGACCCAGCCAGCCCGCATGCCCAGCCAGGTACCCAGCCAGCCCGCATGCCCACCCAGCCCGCATGCCCAGCCAGGGACCCAGCCAGCCCGCATGCCCAGCCAGGTACCCAGCCAGCCCGCATGCCCAGCCAGGTACTCTGCAAGCCCGCATGCCCAGCCAGGTACCCAGCCAGCCCGCATGCCCAGCCAGGTACCCAGCCAGCCCGCATGCCCAGCCAGGGACCCAGCCCGAATGCCCAGCCAGGTACCCAGCCAGCCCGCATGCCCACCCAGCCCGCATGCCCAGCCAGGGACCCAGCCAGCCCGCATGCCCAGCCAGGTACCCAGCCAGCCCGCATGCCCAGCCAGGTACTCTGCAAGCCCGCATGCCCAGCCAGGTACCCAGCCAGCCCGCATGCCCAGCCAGGTACCCAGCCAGCCCGCTGCCCAGCCAGGTACCCAGCCAGCCCGCATGCCCAGCCAGGTACCCAGCCAGCCCGCATGCCCAGCCAGGTACCCAGCCAGCCCGCATGCCCAGCCAGGTACCCAGCCAGCCCGCATGCCCAGCCAGGGACCCAGCCCGCATGCCCAGCCAGGGACCCAGCCAGCCAGGTACCCAGCCAGCCCGCATGCCCAGCCAGGGACCCAGCCAGCCCGCATGCCCAGCCAGGTACCCAGCCAGCCCGCATGCCCAGCCATGTACCCAGCCAGCCCGCATGCCCAGCCAGCCCGCATGCCCAGCCAGGTACTCAGCAAGCCCGCATACCCAGCCAGGTACCCAGCCAGCCCGCATGCCCAGCCAGGGACCCAGCCAGCCCGCATGCCCAGCCAGGGACCCAGCCCGCATGCCCAGCCAGGGACCCAGCCAGCCAGGTACCCAGCCAGCCCGCATGCCCAGCCAGGGACCCAGCCAGCCCGCATGCCCAGCCAGGTACCCAGCCAGCCCGCATGCCCAGCCAGGGACCCAGCCCGCATGCCCAGCCAGGTACCCAGCCAGCCCGCATGCCCAGCCAGGTACCCAGCCAGCCCGCATGCCCAGCCAGGTACCCAGACAGCCCGCTGCCCAGCCAGGTACCCAGCCAGCCTGCATGCCCAGCCAGGGACCCAGCCCGAATGCCCAGCCAGGTACCCAGCCAGCCCGCATACCCAGCCAGCCCGCATGCCCAGCCAGGTACCCAGCCCGCATGCCCAGCCAGGGACCCAGCCAGCCAGGTACCCAGCCAGCCCGCATGCCCAGCCAGGGACCCAGCCAGCCCGCATGCCCAGCCAGGTACCCAGCCAGCCCGCATGCCCAGCCAGGTACCCAGCCAGCCCGCATGCCCAGCCAGGGACCCAGCCAGCCCGCATGCCCAGCCAGGTACCCAGCCAGCCCGCATGCCCAGCCAGGTACCCAGCCAGGCCGCATGCCCAGCCAGGTACCCAGCCAGCCCGCATGCCCAGCCATGTACCCAGCCAGCCCGCATGCCCAGCCAGCCCGCATGCCCAGCCAGGTACTCAGCAAGCCCGCATACCCAGCCAGGTACCCAGCCAGCCCGCATGCCCAGCCAGGGACCCAGCCAGCCCGCATGCCCAGCCAGGGACCCAGCCCGCATGCCCAGCCAGGGACCCAGCCAGCCAGGTACCCAGCCAGCCCGCATGCCCAGCCAGGGACCCAGCCAGCCCGCATGCCCAGCCAGGTACCCAGCCAGCCCGCATGCCCAGCCAGGGACCCAGCCCGCATGCCCAGCCAGGTACCCAGCCAGCCCGCATGCCCAGCCAGGTACCCAGCCAGCCCGCATGCCCAGCCAGGTACCCAGACAGCCCGCATGCCCAGCCAGGTACCCAGCCAGCCCGCATGCCTAGCCAGGTACCCAGCCAGCCCGCATGCCCAGCCAGGTACCCAGCCAGCCCGCATGCCCAGCCCGCATGCCCACCCAGCCCGCATGCCCAGCCAGGGACCCAGCCAGCCCGCATACCCAGCCAGGTACCCAGCCAGCCCGCATGCCCACCCAGCCCGCATGCCCAGCCAGGGACCCAGCCAGCCCGCATGCCCAGCCAGGTACCCAGCCAGCCCGCATGCCCAGCCAGGTACCCAGCCAGCCCGCTGCCCAGCCAGGGACCCAGCCCGCATGCCCAGCCAGGGACCCAGCCAGCCCGCATGCCCAGCCAGGTACCCAGCCAGCCCGCATGCCCAGCCAGGTACCCAGCCAGCCCGCATGCCCAGCCAGGTACCCAGCCAGCCCGCATGCCCAGCCAGGTACCCAGCCAGCCCGCATGCCCAGCCAGGTACCCAGCCAGCCCGCATGCCCAGCCAGGTACCCAGCCAGCCCGCATGCCCAGCCAGGTACCCAGCCAGCCCGCATGCCCAGCCAGGTACCCAGCCAGCCCGCTGCCCAGCCAGGTACCCAGCCAGCCCGCATGCCCAGCCAGGTACCCAGCCAGCCCGCATGCCCAGCCAGGTACCCAGCCAGCCCGCATGCCCAGCCAGGTACCCAGCCTGCCCGCATGCCCAGCCAGGTACTCAGCAAGCCCGCATGCCCAGCCAGGTACCCAGCCAGCCCGCATGCCCAGCCAGCCCGCTGCCCAGCCAAGTACCCAGCCAGCCCGCATGCCCAGCCAGGTACCCAGCCAGCCCGCATGCCCAGCCAGGGACCCAGCCCGCATGCCCAGCCAGGGACCCAGCCAGCCCGCATGCCCAGCCAGGTACCCAGCCAGCCCGCATGCCCAGCCAGGGACCCAGCCCGCATGCCCAGCCAGGTACCCAGCCAGCCCGCATGCCCAGCCAGGTACCCAGCCAGCCCGCATGCCCAGCCAGGTACTCAGCCAACCCGCATGCCCAGCCAGGTACCCAGCCAGCCCGCATGCCCAGCCAGCCCGCTGCCCAGCCAGGTACCCAGCCAGCCCGCATGCCCAGCCAGGTACCCAGCCAGCCCGCATGCCCAGCCAGGGACCCAGCCCTCATGCCCAGCCAGGGACCCAGCCAGCCCGCATGCCCAGCCAGGTACCCAACCAGCCCGCATTCCCAGCCGAGTACCCAGCCAGCCCGCATGCCCAGCCAGGTACTCAGCCAGCCCGCATGCCCAGCCAGGTACCCAGCCAGCCCGCATGCCCAGCCAGGTACCCAGCCAGCCCGCATGCCCAGCCAGGTACCCAGCCAGCCCGCATGCCCAGCCAGGTACCCAGCCGGCCCGCATGCCCAGCCAGCCCGCATGCCCAGCCAGGTACTCAGCCAGCCCGCATGCCCAGCCAGGTACCCAGCCAGCCCGCATGCCCAGCCAGCCCGCTGCCCAGCCAGGTACTCAGCCAGCCCGCATGCCCAGCCAGGTACCCAGCCAGCCCGCATGCCCAGCCAGGGACCCAGCCCGCATGCCCAGCCAGGGACCCAGCCAGCCGGCATGCCCAGCCAGGTACCCAGCCAGCCCACATGCCCAGCCAGCCCGCTGCCCAGCCAGGTACCCAGCCAGCCCGCATGCCCAGCCAGGTACCCAACCAGCCCGTATGCCCAGCCAGGGACCCAGCCCTCATGCCCAGCCAGGGACCCAGCCAGCCCGCATGCCCAGCCAGGTACTCAGCCAGCCCGCATGCCCAGCCAGGTACCCAGCCAGCCCGCATGCCCAGCCAGCCCGCTGCCCAGCCAAGTACCCAGCCAGCCCGCATGCCCTGCCAGGTACCCAGCCAGCCCGCATGCCTAGCCAGGGACCCAGCCCGCATGCCCAGCCAGGGACCCAGCCAGCCCGCATGCCCAGCCAGGTACCCAGCCAGCCCGCATGCCCAGCCAAGTACCCAGCCAGCCCGCATGCCCAGCCAGGTACCCAGCCAGCCCGCATGCCCAGCCAGGGACCCAGCCCACATGCCCAGCCAGGGACCCAGCCAGCCCGCATGCCCAGCCAGGTACCCAGCCAGCCCGCATGCCCAGCCAGGGACCCAGCCAGCCCGCATGCCCAGCCAGGTACTCAGCCAGCCCGCATGCCCAGCCAGGTACCCAGCCAGCCCGCATGCCCAGCCAGGTACCCAGCCGGCCCGCATGCCCAGCCAGCCCGCATGCCCAGCCAGGTACCCAGCCAGCCCGCATGCCCAGCCAGGTACCCAGCCAGCCCGCATGCCCAGCCAGCCCGCATGCCCAGCCAGGTACTCAGCAAGCCCGCATGCCCAGCCAGGTACCCAGCCAGCCCGCATGCCCAGCCAGCCCGCTGCCCAGCCAAGCACCCAGCCCGCATGCCCAGCCAGGGACCCAGCCAGCCCGCATGCCCAGCCAGGGACCCAGCCAGCCCGCATGCCCACCCAGCCCGCATGCCCAGCCAGGGACCCAGCCAGCCCGCATGCCCAGCCAGGTACCCAGCCAGCCCGCATGCCCACCCAGCCCGCATGCCCAGCCAGGGACCCAGCCAGCCCGCATGCCCAGCCAGGTACCCAGCCAGCCCGCATGCCCAGCCAGGGACCCAGCCAGCCCGCATGCCCAGCCAGCCCGCTGCCCAGCCAGGTACCCAGCCAGCCCGCATGCCCAGCCAGGTACCCAGCCAGCCCGCATGCCCAGCAAGGGACCCAGCCCTCATGCCCAGCCAGGGACCCAGCCAGCCCGCATGCCCAGCCAGGTACCCAACCAGCCCGCATGCCCAGCCAGGGACCCAGCCAGCCCGCATGCCCAGCCAGCCCGCTGCCCAGCCAGGTACCCAGCCAGCCCGCATGCCCAGCCAGGTACCCAGCCAGCCCGTATGCCCAGCAAGGGACCCAGCCCTCATGCCCAGCCAGGGACCCAGCCAGCCCGCATGCCCAGCCAGGTACCCAACCAGCCCGCATTCCCAGCCAGGTACCCAGTCAGCCCGCATGCCCAGCCAGGGACCCAGCCAGCCCGCATGCCCAGCCAGGTACCCAGCCGGCCCGCATGCCCAGCCAGACCGCATGCCCAGCCAGGTACTCAGCCAGCCCGCATGCCCAGCCAGGTACCCAGCCAGCCCGCATGCCCAGCTAGCCCGCTGCCCAGCCAGGTACTCAGTCAGCCCGCATGCCCAGCCAGGTACCCAGCCAGCCCGCATGCCCAGCCAGGGACCCAGCCCGCATGCCCAGCCAGGGACCCAGCCAGCCCGCATGCTCAGCCAGGAACCCAGCCAGCCCGCATGCCCAGCCAGCCCGCTGCCCAGCCAGGTACCCAGCCAGCCCGCATGCCCAGGCAGGTACCCAGCCAGCCCGTATGCCCAGCCAGGGACCCAGCCCTCATGCCCAGCCAGGAACCCAGCCAGCCCGCATGCCCAGCCAGGTACATAACCAGCCCGCATTCCCAGCCAGGTACCCAGCCAGCCCGCATGCCCAGCCAGGTACTCAGCCAGCCCGCATGCCCAGCCAGGTACCCAGCCAGCCCGCATGCCCAGCCAGGTACCCAGCCAGCCCGCATGCCCAGCCAGGTACCCAGCCAGCCCGAATGCCCAGCCAGGTACCCAGCCGGCCCGCATGCCCAGCCAGCCCGCATGCCCAGTCAGGTACTCAGCCAGCCCGCATGCCCAGCCAGGTACCCAGCCAGCCCGCATGCCCAGCCAGGTACCCAGCCAGCCCGCATGCCCAGCCAGGTACCCAGCCAGCCCGCATGCCCAGCCAGGTACCCAGCCAGCCCGCTGCCCAGCCAGGGACCCAGCCCGCATGCCCAGCCAGGGACCCAGCCAGCCCGCATGCCCAGCCAGGTACCCAGCCAGCCCGCATGCCCACCCAGCCCGCATGCCCAGCCAGGTACCCAGCCAGCCCGCATGCCCAGCCAGGTACCCAGCCAGCCCGCATGCCCAGCCAGGTACCCAGCCAGCCCGCATGCCCAGCCAGGTACCCAGCCAGCCCGCATGCCCAGCCAGGTACCCAGCCAGCCCGCTGCCCAGCCAGGGACCCAGCCCGCATGCCCAGCCAGGTACCCAGCCAGCCCGCATGCCCACCCAGCCCGCATGCCCAGCCAGGGACCCAGCCAGCCCGCATGCCCAGCCAGGGACCCAGCCAGCCCGCATGCCCAGCCAGGTACCCAGCCAGCCCGCATGCCCAGCCAGGTACCCAGCCAGCCCGCTGCCCAGCCAAGTACCCAGCCAGCCCGCATGCCCAGC
This sequence comes from Hyperolius riggenbachi, assembly GCF_040937935.1. Classification (NCBI taxonomy): domain Eukaryota; kingdom Metazoa; phylum Chordata; class Amphibia; order Anura; family Hyperoliidae; genus Hyperolius; species Hyperolius riggenbachi. The sequence continues at coordinate 283,639,967 of NC_090646.1, forward strand.
CAGGTACCCAGCCAGCCCGCATGCCCAGCCAGGGACCCAGCCCGCATGCCCAGCCAGGGACCCAGCCAGCCCGCATGCCCAGCCAGGTACCCAGCCAGCCCGCATGCCCAGCCAGGTACCCAGCCAGCCCGCATGCCCAGCCAGGTACCCAGCCAGCCCGCATGCCAAGCCAGGGACCCAGCCCGCATGCCCAGCCAGGGACCCAGCCAGCCAGGTACCCAGCCAGCCCGCATGCCCAGCCAGGGACCCAGCCAGCCCGCATGCCCAGCCAGGTACCCAGCCAGCCCGCATGCCCAGCCAGGGACCCAGCCCGCATGCCCAGCCAGGTACCCAGCCAGCCCGCATGCCCAGCCAGGTACCCAGCCAGCCCGCATGCCCAGCCAGGTACCCAGACAGCCCGCTGCCCAGCCAGGTACCCAGCCAGCCTGCATGCCCAGCCAGGGACCCAGCCCGAATGCCCAGCCAGGTACCCAGCCAGCCCGCATACCCAGCCAGCCCGCATGCCCAGCCAGGTACCCAGCCCGCATGCCCAGCCAGGGACCCAGCCAGCCAGGTACCCAGCCAGCCCGCATGCCCAGCCAGGGACCCAGCCAGCCCGCATGCCCAGCCAGGTACCCAGCCAGCCCGCATGCCCAGCCAGGTACCCAGCCAGCCCGCATGCCCAGCCAGGGACCCAGCCAGCCCGCATGCCCAGCCAGGTACCCAGCCAGCCCGCATGCCCAGCCAGGTACCCAGCCAGCCCGCATGCCCAGCCAGGTACCCAGCCAGCCCGCATGCCCAGCCAGGTACCCAGCCAGCCCGCATGCCCAGCCAGGGACCCAGCCAGCCCGCATGCCCAGCCAGGTACCCAGCCAGCCCGCATGCCCAGCCAGGTACCCAGCCAGCCCGCATGCCCAGCCAGGTACCCAGCCAGCCCGCATGCCCAGCCAGGTACCCAGCCAGCCCGCATGCCCAGCCAGGGACCCAGCCAGCCCGCATGCCCAGCCAGGTACCCAGCCAGCCCGCATGCCCAGCCAGGTACCCAGCCAGCCCGCATGCCCAGCCAGGGACCCAGCCAGCCCGCATGCCCAGCCAGGTACCCAGCCAGCCCGCATGCCCAGCCATGTACCCAGCCAGCCCGCATGCCTAGCCAGGTACCCAGCCAGCCCGCATGCCCAGCCAGGTACCCAGCCAGCCCGCATGCCCAGCCCGCATGCCCACCCAGCCCGCATGCCCAGCCAGGGACCCAGCCAGCCCGCATGCCCAGCCAGGTACCCAGCCAGCCCGCATGCCCACCCAGCCCGCATGCCCAGCCAGGGACCCAGCCAGCCCGCATGCCCAGCCAGGTACCCAGCCAGCCCGCATGCCCAGCCAGGTACCCAGCCAGCCCGCATGCCCAGCCAGGGACCCAGCCAGCCCGCATGCCCAGCCAGGTACCCAGTCAGCCCGCATGCCCAGCCAGGGACCCAGCCAGCCCGCATGCCCAGCCAGGGACCCAGCCAGCCCGCATGCCCAGCCAGGGACCCAGCCAGCCCGCATGCCCACCCAGCCCGCATGCCCAGCCAGGGACCCAGCCAGCCCGCATGGCCAGCCATGTACCCAGCCAGCCCGCATGCCCACCCAGCCCGCATGCCCAGCCAGGGACCCAGCCAGCCCGCATGCCCAGCCAGGTACCCAGCCAGCCCGCATGCCCAGCCAGGGACCCAGCCAGCCCGCATGCCCAGCCAGCCCGCTGCCCAGCCAGGTACCCAGCCAGCCCGCATGCCCAGCCAGGTACCCAGCCAGCCCGCATGCCCAGCAAGGGACCCAGCCCTCATGCCCAGCCAGGGACCCAGCCAGCCCGCATGCCCAGCCAGGTACCCAACCAGCCCGCATGCCCAGCCAGGGACCCAGCCAGCCCGCATGCCCAGCCAGCCCGCTGCCCAGCCAGGTACCCAGCCAGCCCGCATGCCCAGCCAGGTACCCAGCCAGCCCGCATGCCCAGCCCGCATGCCCACCCAGCCCGCATGCCCAGCCAGGGACCCAGCCAGCCCGCATGCCCAGCCAGGTACCCAGCCAGCCCGCATGCCCACCCAGCCCGCATGCCCAGCCAGGGACCCAGCCAGCCCGCATGCCCAGCCAGGTACCCAGCCAGCCCGCATGCCCAGCCAGGTACCCAGCCAGCCCGCATGCCCAGCCAGGGACCCAGCCAGCCCGCATGCCCAGCCAGGTACCCAGTCAGCCCGCATGCCCAGCCAGGGACCCAGCCAGCCCGCATGCCCAGCCAGGGACCCAGCCAGCCCGCATGCCCAGCCAGGGACCCAGCCAGCCCGCATGCCCACCCAGCCCGCATGCCCAGCCAGGGACCCAGCCAGCCCGCATGCCCAGCCAGGTACCCAGCCAGCCCGCATGCCCACCCAGCCCGCATGCCCAGCCAGGGACCCAGCCAGCCCGCATGCCCAGCCAGGTACCCAGCCAGCCCGCATGCCCAGCCAGGGACCCAGCCAGCCCGCATGCCCAGCCAGCCCGCTGCCCAGCCAGGTACCCAGCCAGCCCGCATGCCCAGCCAGGTACCCAGCCAGCCCGCATGCCCAGCAAGGGACCCAGCCCTCATGCCCAGCCAGGGACCCAGCCAGCCCGCATGCCCAGCCAGGTACCCAACCAGCCCGCATGCCCAGCCAGGGACCCAGCCAGCCCGCATGCCCAGCCAGCCCGCTGCCCAGCCAGGTACCCAGCCAGCCCGCATGCCCAGCCAGGTACCCAGCCAGCCCGCATGCCCAGCAAGGGACCCAGCCCTCATGCCCAGCCAGGGACCCAGCCAGCCCGCATGCCCAGCCAGGTACCCAACCAGCCCGCATTCCCAGCCAGGTACCCAGTCAGCCCGCATGCCCAGCCAGGGACCCAGCCAGCCCGCATGCCCAGCCAGGTACCCAGCCGGCCCGCATTCCCAGCCAGACCGCATGCCCAGCCAGGTACTCAGCCAGCCCGCATGCCCAGCCAGGTACCCAGCCAGCCCGCATGCCCAGCTAGCCCGCTGCCCAGCCAGGTACTCAGTCAGCCCGCATGCCCAGCCAGGTACCCAGCCAGCCCGCATGCCTAGCCAGGTACCCAGCCAGCCCGCATGCCCAGCCAGGTACCCAGCCAGCCCGCATGCCCAGCCCGCATGCCCACCCAGCCCGCATGCCCAGCCAGGGACCCAGCCAGCCCGCATGCCCAGCCAGGTACCCAGCCAGCCCGCATGCCCACCCAGCCCGCATGCCCAGCCAGGGACCCAGCCAGCCCGCATGCCCAGCCAGGTACCCAGCCAGCCCGCATGCCCAGCCAGGTACCCAGCCAGCCCGCATGCCCAGCCAGGGACCCAGCCAGCCCGCATGCCCAGCCAGGTACCCAGTCAGCCCGCATGCCCAGCCAGGGACCCAGCCAGCCCGCATGCCCAGCCAGGGACCCAGCCAGCCCGCATGCCCAGCCAGGGACCCAGCCAGCCCGCATGCCCACCCAGCCCGCATGCCCAGCCAGGGACCCAGCCAGCCCGCATGCCCAGCCAGGTACCCAGCCAGCCCGCATGCCCACCCAGCCCGCATGCCCAGCCAGGGACCCAGCCAGCCCGCATGCCCAGCCAGGTACCCAGCCAGCCCGCATGCCCAGCCAGGGACCCAGCCAGCCCGCATGCCCAGCCAGCCCGCTGCCCAGCCAGGTACCCAGCCAGCCCGCATGCCCAGCCAGGTACCCAGCCAGCCCGCATGCCCAGCAAGGGACCCAGCCCTCATGCCCAGCCAGGGACCCAGCCAGCCCGCATGCCCAGCCAGGTACCCAACCAGCCCGCATGCCCAGCCAGGGACCCAGCCAGCCCGCATGCCCAGCCAGCCCGCTGCCCAGCCAGGTACCCAGCCAGCCCGCATGCCCAGCCAGGTACCCAGCCAGCCCGCATGCCCAGCAAGGGACCCAGCCCTCATGCCCAGCCAGGGACCCAGCCAGCCCGCATGCCCAGCCAGGTACCCAACCAGCCCGCATTCCCAGCCAGGTACCCAGTCAGCCCGCATGCCCAGCCAGGGACCCAGCCAGCCCGCATGCCCAGCCAGGTACCCAGCCGGCCCGCATGCCCAGCCAGACCGCATGCCCAGCCAGGTACTCAGCCAGCCCGCATGCCCAGCCAGGTACCCAGCCAGCCCGCATGCCCAGCTAGCCCGCTGCCCAGCCAGGTACTCAGTCAGCCCGCATGCCCAGCCAGGTACCCAGCCAGCCCGCATGCCCAGCCAGGGACCCAGCCCGCATGCCCAGCCAGGGACCCAGCCAGCCCGCATGCTCAGCCAGGAACCCAGCCAGCCCGCATGCCCAGCCAGCCCGCTGCCCAGCCAGGTACCCAGCCAGCCCGCATGCCCAGGCAGGTACCCAGCCAGCCCGTATGCCCAGCCAGGGACCCAGCCCTCATGCCCAGCCAGGAACCCAGCCAGCCCGCATGCCCAGCCAGGTACCCAACCAGCCCGCATTCCCAGCCAGGTACCCAGCCAGCCCGCATGCCCAGCCAGGTACTCAGCCAGCCCGCATGCCCAGCCAGGTACCCAGCCAGCCCGCATGCCCAGCCAGGTACCCAGCCAGCCCGCATGCCCAGCCAGGTACCCAGCCAGCCCGAATGCCCAGCCAGGTACCCAGCCGGCCCGCATGCCCAGCCAGCCCGCATGCCCAGTCAGGTACTCAGCCAGCCCGCATGCCCAGCCAGGTACCCAGCCAGCCCGCATGCCCAGCCAGGTACCCAGCCAGCCCGCTGCCCAGCCAGGTACCCAGCCAGCCCGGTACCCAGCCAGCTCGCATGCCCAGCCAGGTACCCAGCCAGCCCGCATGCCCAGCCAGGTACCCAGCCAGCCCGCATGCCCAGCCAGGTACCCAGCCAGCCCGCATGCCCAGCCAGGTACCCAGCCAGCCCGCATGCCCAGCCAGGTACCCAGCCAGCCCGCATGCCCAGCCAGGTACCCAGCCAGCCCGCTGCCCAGCCAGGTACCCAGCCAGCCCGGTACCCAGCCAGCCCGCATGCCCAGCCAGGTACCCAGCCAGCCCGCTGCCCAGCCAGGTACCCAGCCAGCCCACATGCCCAGCCAGGTACCCAGCCAGCCCGCATGCCCAGCCAGGTACCCAGCCAGCCCGCATGCCCAGCCAGGTACCCAGCCTGCCCGCATGCCTAGCCAGGTACTCAGCAAGCCCGCATGCCCGGCCAGGTACCCAGCCAGCCCGCATGCCCAGCCAGGGACCCAGCCCGCCTGCCCAGCCAGGGACCCAGCCAGCCCGCATGCCCAGCCAGGTACCCAGCCAGCCCGCATGCCCAGCCAGGGACCCAGCCAGCCAGAATGCCCAGCCAGGGACCCAGCCAGCCCACATGCCCAGCCAGGTACCCAGCCATCCCGCATGCCCAGCCAGGTACCCAGCCAGCCCGCATGCCCAGCCAGGTACCCAGCCAGCCCGCATGCCCAGCAAGCCCGCATGCCCAGCCAGGTACCCAGCCAGCCCGCATGCCCAGCCAGCCCGCTGCCCAGCCAAGTACCCAGCCCGCATGCCCAGCCAGGGACCCAGCCAGCCCGCATGCCCAGCCAGGTACCCAGCCAGCCCGCATGCCCAGCCAGGTACCCAGCCAGCCCGCATGCCCAGCCAGGGACCCAGCCAGCCCGCATGCCCAGCCAGGTACCCAGCCAGCCCGCATGCCCAGCCAGGTACCCAGCCAGCCCGCATGCCCAGCCAGGTACCCAGCCAGCCCGCATGCCCAGCCAGGTACCCAGCCAGCCCGCATGCCCAGCCAGGTACCCAGCCAGCCCGCATGCCCAGCCAGGTACCCAGCCAGCCCGCATGCCCAGCCAGGTACCCAGCCAGCCCGCATGCCCAGCCAGGTACCCAGCCAGCCCGCTGCCCAGCCAGGTACCCAGCCAGCCCGGTACCCAGCCAGCCCGCATGCCCAGCCAGGTACCCAGCCAGCCCGCTGCCCAGCCAGGTACCCAGCCAGCCCGCATGCCCAGCCAGGTACCCAGCCAGCCCGCATGCCCAGCCAGGTACCCAGCCAGCCCGCATGCCCAGCCAGGTACCCAGCCTGCCCGCATGCCCAGCCAGGTACTCAGCAAGCCCGCATGCCCAGCCAGGTACCCAGCCAGCCCGCATGCCCAGCCAGCCCGCTGCCCAGCCAAGTACCCAGCCAGCCCGCATGCCCAGCCAGGTACCCAGCCAGCCCGCATGCCCAGCCAGGGACCCAGCCCGCATGCCCAGCCAGGGACCCAGCCAGCCCGCATGCCCAGCCAGGTACCCAGCCAGCCCGCATGCCCAGCCAGGGACCCAGCCCGCATGCCCAGCCAGGTACCCAGCCAGCCCGCATGCCCAGCCAGGTACCCAGCCAGCCCGCATGCCCAGCCAGGTACTCAGCCAACCCGCATGCCCAGCCAGGTACCCAGCCAGCCCGCATGCCCAGCCAGCCCGCTGCCCAGCCAGGTACCCAGCCAGCCCGCATGCCCAGCCAGGTACCCAGCCAGCCCGCATGCCCAGCCAGGGACCCAGCCCTCATGCCCAGCCAGGGACCCAGCCAGCCCGCATGCCCAGCCAGGTACCCAACCAGCCCGCATTCCCAGCCGAGTACCCAGCCAGCCCGCATGCCCAGCCAGGTACTCAGCCAGCCCGCATGCCCAGCCAGGTACCCAGCCAGCCCGCATGCCCAGCCAGGTACCCAGCCAGCCCGCATGCCCAGCCAGGTACCCAGCCAGCCCGCATGCCCAGCCAGGTACCCAGCCGGCCCGCATGCCCAGCCAGCCCGCATGCCCAGCCAGGTACTCAGCCAGCCCGCATGCCCAGCCAGGTACCCAGCCAGCCCGCATGCCCAGCCAGCCCGCTGCCCAGCCAGGTACTCAGCCAGCCCGCATGCCCAGCCAGGTACCCAGCCAGCCCGCATGCCCAGCCAGGGACCCAGCCCGCATGCCCAGCCAGGGACCCAGCTAGCCCGCTGCCCAGCCAGGTACTCAGTCAGCCCGCATGCCCAGCCAGGTACCCAGCCAGCCCGCATGCCCAGCCAGGGACCCAGCCCGCATGCCCAGCCAGGGACCCAGCCAGCCCGCATGCTCAGCCAGGAACCCAGCCAGCCCGCATGCCCAGCCAGCCCGCTGCCCAGCCAGGTACCCAGCCAGCCCGCATGCCCAGGCAGGTACCCAGCCAGCCCGTATGCCCAGCCAGGGACCCAGCCCTCATGCCCAGCCAGGAACCCAGCCAGCCCGCATGCCCAGCCAGGTACCCAACCAGCCCGCATTCCCAGCCAGGTACCCAGCCAGCCCGCATGCCCAGCCAGGTACTCAGCCAGCCCGCATGCCCAGCCAGGGACCCAGCCAGCCCGCATGCTCAGCCAGGAACCCAGCCAGCCCGCATGCCCAGCCAGCCCGCTGCCCAGCCAGGTACCCAGCCAGCCCGCATGCCCAGGCAGGTACCCAGCCAGCCCGTATGCCCAGCCAGGGACCCAGCCCTCATGCCCAGCCAGGAACCCAGCCAGCCCGCATGCCCAGCCAGGTACCCAACCAGCCCGCATTCCCAGCCAGGTACCCAGCCAGCCCGCATGCCCAGCCAGGTACTCAGCCAGCCCGCATGCCCAGCCAGGTACCCAGCCAGCCCGCATGCCCAGCCAGGTACCCAGCCAGCCCGCATGCCCAGCCAGGTACCCAGCCAGCCCGAATGCCCAGCCAGGTACCCAGCCGGCCCGCATGCCCAGCCAGCCCGCATGCCCAGTCAGGTACTCAGCCAGCCCGCATGCCCAGCCAGGTACCCAGCCAGCCCGCATGCCCAGCCAGGTACCCAGCCAGCCCGCTGCCCAGCCAGGTACCCAGCCAGCCCGGTACCCAGCCAGCTCGCATGCCCAGCCAGGTACCCAGCCAGCCCGCATGCCCAGCCAGGTACCCAGCCAGCCCGCATGCCCAGCCAGGTACCCAGCCAGCCCGCATGCCCAGCCAGGTACCCAGCCAGCCCGCATGCCCAGCCAGGTACCCAGCCAGCCCGCATGCCCAGCCAGGTACCCAGCCAGCCCGCATGCCCAGCCAGGTACCCAGCCTGCCCGCATGCCCAGCCAGGTACTCAGCAAGCCCGCATGCCCGGCCAGGTACCCAGCCAGCCCGCATGCCCAGCCAGGGACCCAGCCCGCCTGCCCAGCCAGGGACCCAGCCAGCCCGCATGCCCAGCCAGGTACCCAGCCAGCCCGCATGCCCAGCCAGGGACCCAGCCAGCCAGAATGCCCAGCCAGGGACCCAGCCAGCCCACATGCCCAGCCAGGTACCCAGCCATCCCGCATGCCCAGCCAGGTACCCAGCCAGCCCGCATGCCCAGCCAGGTACCCAGCCAGCCCGCATGCCCAGCAAGCCCGCATGCCCAGCCAGGTACCCAGCCAGCCCGCATGCCCAGCCAGCCCGCTGCCCAGCCAAGTACCCAGCCCGCATGCCCAGCCAGGGACCCAGCCAGCCCGCATGCCCAGCCAGGTACCCAGCCAGCCCGCATGCCCAGCCAGGTACCCAGCCAGCCCGCATGCCCAGCCAGGGACCCAGCCAGCCCGCATGCCCAGCCAGGTACCCAGCCAGCCCGCATGCCCAGCCAGGTACCCAGCCAGCCCGCATGCCCAGCCAGGTACCCAGCCAGCCCGCATGCCCAGCCAGGTACCCAGCCAGCCCGCATGCCCAGCCAGGTACCCAGCCAGCCCGCATGCCCAGCCAGGTACCCAGCCAGCCCGCATGCCCAGCCAGGTACCCAGCCAGCCCGCATGCCCAGCCAGGTACCCAGCCAGCCCGCTGCCCAGCCAGGTACCCAGCCAGCCCGGTACCCAGCCAGCCCGCATGCCCAGCCAGGTACCCAGCCAGCCCGCTGCCCAGCCAGGTACCCAGCCAGCCCGCATGCCCAGCCAGGTACCCAGCCAGCCCGCATGCCCAGCCAGGTACCCAGCCAGCCCGCATGCCCAGCCAGGTACCCAGCCTGCCCGCATGCCCAGCCAGGTACTCAGCAAGCCCGCATGCCCAGCCAGGTACCCAGCCAGCCCGCATGCCCAGCCAGCCCGCTGCCCAGCCAAGTACCCAGCCAGCCCGCATGCCCAGCCAGGTACCCAGCCAGCCCGCATGCCCAGCCAGGGACCCAGCCCGCATGCCCAGCCAGGGACCCAGCCAGCCCGCATGCCCAGCCAGGTACCCAGCCAGCCCGCATGCCCAGCCAGGGACCCAGCCCGCATGCCCAGCCAGGTACCCAGCCAGCCCGCATGCCCAGCCAGGTACCCAGCCAGCCCGCATGCCCAGCCAGGTACTCAGCCAACCCGCATGCCCAGCCAGGTACCCAGCCAGCCCGCATGCCCAGCCAGCCCGCTGCCCAGCCAGGTACCCAGCCAGCCCGCATGCCCAGCCAGGTACCCAGCCAGCCCGCATGCCCAGCCAGGGACCCAGCCCTCATGCCCAGCCAGGGACCCAGCCAGCCCGCATGCCCAGCCAGGTACCCAACCAGCCCGCATTCCCAGCCGAGTACCCAGCCAGCCCGCATGCCCAGCCAGGTACTCAGCCAGCCCGCATGCCCAGCCAGGTACCCAGCCAGCCCGCATGCCCAGCCAGGTACCCAGCCAGCCCGCATGCCCAGCCAGGTACCCAGCCAGCCCGCATGCCCAGCCAGGTACCCAGCCGGCCCGCATGCCCAGCCAGCCCGCATGCCCAGCCAGGTACTCAGCCAGCCCGCATGCCCAGCCAGGTACCCAGCCAGCCCGCATGCCCAGCCAGCCCGCTGCCCAGCCAGGTACTCAGCCAGCCCGCATGCCCAGCCAGGTACCCAGCCAGCCCGCATGCCCAGCCAGGGACCCAGCCCGCATGCCCAGCCAGGGACCCAGCCAGCCCGCATGCCCAGCCAGGTACCCAGCCAGCCCACATGCCCAGCCAGCCCGCTGCCCAGCCAGGTACCCAGCCAGCCCGCATGCCCAGCCAGGTACCCAACCAGCCCGTATGCCCAGCCAGGGACCCAGCCCTCATGCCCAGCCAGGGACCCAGCCAGCCCGCATGCCCAGCCAGGTACTCAGCCAGCCCGCATGCCCAGCCAGGTACCCAGCCAGCCCGCATGCCCAGCCAGCCCGCTGCCCAGCCAAGTACCCAGCCAGCCCGCATGCCCTGCCAGGTACCCAGCCAGCCCGCATGCCCAGCCAGGGACCCAGCCCGCATGCCCAGCCAGGGACCCAGCCAGCCCGCATGCCCAGCCAGGTACCCAGCCAGCCCGCATGCCCAGCCAAGTACCCAGCCAGCCCGCATGCCCAGCCAGGTACCCAGCCAGCCCGCATGCCCAGCCAGGGACCCAGCCCACATGCCCAGCCAGGGACCCAGCCAGCCCGCATGCCCAGCCAGGTACCCAGCCAGCCCGCATGCCCAGCCAGGGACCCAGCCAGCCCGCATGCCCAGCCAGGTACTCAGCCAGCCCGCATGCCCAGCCAGGTACCCAGCCAGCCCGCATGCCCAGCCAGGTACCCAGCCGGCCCGCATGCCCAGCCAGCCCGCATGCCCAGCCAGGTACTCAGCCAGCCCGCATGCCCAGCCAGGTACCCAGCCAGCCCGCATGCCCAGCCAGCCTGCTGCCCAGCCAGGTACTCAGCCAGCCCGCATGCCCAGCCAGGTACCCAGCCAGCCCGCATGCCCAGCCAGGTACCCAGCCAGCCTGCATGCCCAGCCAGGTACCCAGCCAGGCCGCATGCCCAGCCAGGTACCCAGCCAGCCCGCATGCCCAGCCAGGTACCCAGCCAGCCCGAATGCCCAGCCAGGTACCCAGCCGGCCCGCATGCCCAGCAAGGGACCCAGCCAGCCCGCATGCCCAGCCAGGTACTCAGCCAACCCGCATGCCCAGCCAGGTACCCAGCCAGCCCGCATGCCCAGCCAGCCCGCTGCCCAGCCAGGTACCCAGCCAGCCCGCATGCCCAGCCAGGTACCCAGCCAGCCCACATGCCTAGCAAGGGACCCAGCCCTCATGCCCAGCCAGGGACCAAGCAAGCCCGCATGCCCAGCCAGGTACCCAACCAGCCCGCATTCCCAGCCAGGTACCCAGCCAGCCCGCATGCCCAGCCAGGGACCCAGCCAGCCCGCATGCCCAGCCAGCCCGCTGCCCAGCCAGGTACCCAGCCAGCCCGCATGCCCAGCCAGGTACCCAGCCAGCCCGCATGCCCAGCAAGGGACCCAGCCAGGCACCCAGCCGGCCCGCATGCCCAGCAAGGGACCCAGCCAGCCCGCATGCCCAGCCAGGTACTCAGCCAACCCGCATGCCCAGCCAGGTACCCAGCCAGCCCGCATGCCCAGCCAGCCCGCTGCCCAGCCAGGTACCCAGCCAGCCCGCATGCCCAGCCAGGTACCCAGCCAGCCCGCATGCCCAGCAAGGGACCCAGCCCTCATGCCCAGCCAGGGACCCAGCAAGCCCGCATGCCCAGCCAGGTACCCAACCAGCCCGCATTCCCAGCCAGGTACCCAGCCAGCCCGCATGCCCAGCCAGGGACCCAGCCAGCCCGCATGCCCAGCCAGCCCGCTGCCCAGCCAGGTACCCAGCCAGCCCGCATGCCCAGCCAGGTACCCAGCCAGCCCGCATGCCCAGCAAGGGACCCAGCCCTCATGCCCAGCCAGGGACCCAGCCAGCCCGCATGCCCAGCCAGGTACCCAACCAGCCCGCATTCCCAGCCAGGTACCCAGTCAGCCCGCATGCCCAGCCAGGGACCCAGCCAGCCCGCATGCCCAGCCAGGTACCCAGCCAGCCCGCATGCCCAGCCAGGGACCCAGCCAGCCCGCATGCCCAGCAAGGTACCCAGCCAGCCCGCATGCCCAGCCAGGTACCCAGCCGGCCCGCATGCCCAGCCAGCCCGCATGCCCAGCCAGGTACTCAGCCAGCCCGCATGCCCAGCCAGGTACCCAGCCAGCCCGCATGCCCAGCTAGCCCGCTGCCCAGCCAGGTACTCAGTCAGCCCGCATGCCCAGCCAGGTACCCAGCCTGCCCGCATGCCCAGCCAGGGACCCAGCCCGCATGCCCAGCCAGGTACCCAGCCAGCCCGCATGCCCAGCCAGGTACCCAGCCAGACCGCATGCCCAGCCAGGTACCTAGCCAGCCCGCTGCCCAGCCAGGGACCCAGCCCGCATGCCCAGCCAGGGACCCAGCCAGCCCGCATGCCCAGCCAGGTACCCAGCCAGCCCGCATGCCCACCCAGCCCGCATGCCCAGCCAGGGACCCAGCCAGCCCGCATGCCCAGCCAGGTACCCAGCCAGCCCGCATGCCCACCCAGCCCGCATGCCCAGCCAGGGACCCAGCCAGCCCGCATGCCCAGCCAGGTACCCAGCCAGCCCGCATGCCCAGCCAGGTACTCTGCAAGCCCGCATGCCCAGCCAGGTACCCAGCCAGCCCGCATGCCCAGCCAGGTACCCAGCCAGCCCGCTGCCCAGCCAGGTACCCAGCCAGCCCGCATGCCCAGCCAGGTACCCAGCCAGCCCGCATGCCCAGCCAGGTACCCAGCCAGCCCGCATGCCCAGCCAGGTACCCAGCCAGCCCGCATGCCCAGCCAGGGACCCAGCCCGCATGCCCAGCCAGGGACCCAGCCAGCCAGGTACCCAGCCAGCCCGCATGCCCAGCCAGGGACCCAGCCAGCCCGCATGCCCAGCCAGGTACCCAGCCAGCCCGCATGCCCAGCCATGTACCCAGCCAGCCCGCATGCCCAGCCAGCCCGCATGCCCAGCCAGGTACTCAGCAAGCCCGCATACCCAGCCAGGTACCCAGCCAGCCCGCATGCCCAGCCAGCCCGCTGCCCAGCCAAGCACCCAGCCCGCATGCCCAGCCAGGGACCCAGCCAGCCCGCATGCCCAGCCAGGTACCCAGCCAGCCCGCATGCCCACCCAGCCCGCATGCCCAGCCAGGGACCCAGCCAGCCCGCATGCCCAGCCAGGTACCCAGCCAGCCCGCATGCCCACCCAGCCCGCATGCCCAGCCAGGGACCCAGCCAGCCCGCATGCCCAGCCAGGTACCCAGCCAGCCCGCATGCCCAGCCAGGGACCCAGCCAGCCCGCATGCCCAGCCAGGTACCCAGCCAGCCCGCATGCCCAGCCAGGTACCTAGCCAGCCCGCTGCCCAGCCAAGTACCCAGCCAGCCCGCATGCCCAGCCAGGTACCCAGCCAGCCCGCATGCCCAGCCAGGGACCCAGCCCGCATGCCCAGCCAGGGTCCCAGCCAGCCCGCATGCCCAGCCAGGTACCCAGCCAGCCCGCATGCCCAGCCAGGTACCCAGCCAGCCCGCATGCCCAGCCAGGTACCCAGCCAGCCCGCATGCCCAGCCAGGGACCCAGCCCGCATGCCCAGCCAGGGACCCAGCCAGCCAGGTACCCAGCCAGCCCGCATGCCCAGCCAGGGACCCAGCCAGCCCGCATGCCCAGCCAGGTACCCAGCCAGCCCGCATGCCCAGCCAGGGACCCAGCCCGCATGCCCAGCCAGGTACCCAGCCAGCCCGCATGCCCAGCCAGGTACCCAGCCAGCCCGCATGCCCACCCAGCCCGCATGCCCAGCCAGGGACCCAGCCCGAATGCCCAGCCAGGTACCCAGCCAGCCCGCATGCCCAGCCAGGTACCCAGCCAGCCCGCATGCCCAGCCAGGTACCCAGCCAGCCCGCATGCCCAGCCAGGTACCCAGCCAGCCCGCTGCCCAGCCAGGTACCCAGCCAGCCCGCATGCCCAGCCAGGTACTCTGCAAGCCCGCATGCCCAGCCAGGTACCCAGCCAGCCCGCATGCCCAGCCAGGGACCCAGCCCGAATGCCCAGCCAGGTACCCAGCCAGCCCGCATGCCCAGCCAGGTACCCAGCCAGCCCGCATGCCCAGCCAGGTACCCAGCCAGCCCGCATGCCCAGCCAGGTACCCAGCCAGCCCGCTGCCCAGCCAGGTACCCAGCCAGCCCGGTACCCAGCCAGCTCGCATGCCCAGCCAGGTACCCAGCCAGCCCGCATGCCCAGCCAGGTACCCAGCCAGCCCGCTGCCCAGCCAGGTACCCAGCCAGCCCGCATGCCCAGCCAGGTACCCAGCCAGCCCGCATGCCCAGCCAGGTACCCAGCCAGCCCGCATGCCCAGCCAGGTACCCAGCCAGCCCGCATGCCCAGCCAGGGACCCAGCCAGCCAGGTACCCAGCCAGCCCGCATGCCCAGCCAGGGACCCAGCCAGCCCGCATGCCCAGCCAGGTACCCAGCCAGCCCGCATGCCCAGCCAGGTACCCAGCCAGCCAGCATGCCCAGCCAGCCCGCATGCCCAGCCAGGTACTCAGCAAGCCCGCATGCCCAGCCAGGTACCCAGCCAGCCCGCATGCCCAGCCAGCCCGCTGCCCAGCCAAGCACCCAGCCCGCATGCCCAGCCAGGGACCCAGCCAGCCCGCATGCCCAGCCAGGGACCCAGCCAGCCCGCATGCCCACCCAGCCCGCATGCCCAGCCAGGTACCCAGCCAGCCCGCTGCCCAGCCAGGTACCCAGCCAGCCCGGTACCCAGCCAGCTCGCATGCCCAGCCAGGTACCCAGCCAGCCCGCATGCCCAGCCAGGTACCCAGCCAGCCCGCTGCCCAGCCAGGTACCCAGCCAGCCCGCATGCCCAGCCAGGTACCCAGCCAGCCCGCATGCCCAGCCAGGTACCCAGCCAGCCCGCATGCCCAGCCAGGTACCCAGCCAGCCCGCATGCCCAGCCAGGGACCCAGCCAGCCAGGTACCCAGCCAGCCCGCATGCCCAGCCAGGGACCCAGCCAGCCCGCATGCCCAGCCAGGTACCCAGCCAGCCCGCATGCCCAGCCAGGTACCCAGCCAGCCAGCATGCCCAGCCAGCCCGCATGCCCAGCCAGGTACTCAGCAAGCCCGCATGCCCAGCCAGGTACCCAGCCAGCCCGCATGCCCAGCCAGCCCGCTGCCCAGCCAAGCACCCAGCCCGCATGCCCAGCCAGGGACCCAGCCAGCCCGCATGCCCAGCCAGGGACCCAGCCAGCCCGCATGCCCACCCAGCCCGCATGCCCAGCCAGGGACCCAGCCAGCCCGCATGCCCAGCCAGGTACCCAGCCAGCCCGCATGCCCACCCAGCCCGCATGCCCAGCCAGGGACCCAGCCAGCCCGCATGCCCAGCCAGGTACCCAGCCAGCCCGCATGCCCAGCCAGGGACCCAGCCAGCCCGCATGCCCAGCCAGCCCGCTGCCCAGCCAGGTACCCAGCCAGCCCGCATGCCCAGCCAGGTACCCAGCCAGCCCGCATGCCCAGCAAGGGACCCAGCCCTCATGCCCAGCCAGGGACCCAGCCAGCCCGCATGCCCAGCCAGGTACCCAACCAGCCCGCATGCCCAGCCAGGGACCCAGCCAGCCCGCATGCCCAGCCAGCCCGCTGCCCAGCCAGGTACCCAGCCAGCCCGCATGCCCAGCCAGGTACCCAGCCAGCCCGCATGCCCAGCAAGGGACCCAGCCCTCATGCCCAGCCAGGGACCCAGCCAGCCCGCATGCCCAGCCAGGTACCCAACCAGCCCGCATTCCCAGCCAGGTACCCAGTCAGCCCGCATGCCCAGCCAGGGACCCAGCCAGCCCGCATGCCCAGCCAGGTACCCAGCCGGCCCGCATGCCCAGCCAGACCGCATGCCCAGCCAGGTACTCAGCCAGCCCGCATGCCCAGCCAGGTACCCAGCCAGCCCGCATGCCCAGCTAGCCCGCTGCCCAGCCAGGTACTCAGTCAGCCCGCATGCCCAGCCAGGTACCCAGCCAGCCCGCATGCCCAGCCAGGGACCCAGCCCGCATGCCCAGCCAGGGACCCAGCCAGCCCGCATGCTCAGCCAGGAACCCAGCCAGCCCGCATGCCCAGCCAGCCCGCTGCCCAGCCAGGTACCCAGCCAGCCCGCATGCCCAGGCAGGTACCCAGCCAGCCCGTATGCCCAGCCAGGGACCCAGCCCTCATGCCCAGCCAGGAACCCAGCCAGCCCGCATGCCCAGCCAGGTACCCAACCAGCCCGCATTCCCAGCCAGGTACCCAGCCAGCCCGCATGCCCAGCCAGGTACTCAGCCAGCCCGCATGCCCAGCCAGGTACCCAGCCAGCCCGCATGCCCAGCCAGGTACCCAGCCAGCCCGCATGCCCAGCCAGGTACCCAGCCAGCCCGAATGCCCAGCCAGGTACCCAGCCGGCCCGCATGCCCAGCCAGCCCGCATGCCCAGTCAGGTACTCAGCCAGCCCGCATGCCCAGCCAGGTACCCAGCCAGCCCGCATGCCCAGCCAGGTACCCAGCCAGCCCGCATGCCCAGCCAGGTACCCAGCCAGCCCGCTGCCCAGCCAGGGACCCAGCCCGCATGCCCAGCCAGGGACCCAGCCAGCCCGCATGCCCAGCCAGGTACCCAGCCAGCCCGCATGCCCACCCAGCCCGCATGCCCAGCCAGGTACCCAGCCAGCCCGCATGCCCAGCCAGGTACCCAGCCAGCCCGCATGCCCAGCCAGGTACCCAGCCAGCCCGCATGCCCAGCCAGGTACCCAGCCAGCCCGCATGCCCAGCCAGGTACCCAGCCAGCCCGCTGCCCAGCCAGGGACCCAGCCCGCATGCCCAGCCAGGTACCCAGCCAGCCCGCATGCCCACCCAGCCCGCATGCCCAGCCAGGGACCCAGCCAGCCCGCATGCCCAGCCAGGGACCCAGCCAGCCCGCATGCCCAGCCAGGTACCCAGCCAGCCCGCATGCCCAGCCAGGTACCCAGCCAGCCCGCATGCCCAGCCAGGTACCCAGCCAGCCCGCATGCCAAGCCAGGGACCCAGCCCGCATGCCCAGCCAGGGACCCAGCCAGCCAGGTACCCAGCCAGCCCGCATGCCCAGCCAGGGACCCAGCCAGCCCGCATGCCCAGCCAGGTACCCAGCCAGCCCGCATGCCCAGCCAGGGACCCAGCCCGCATGCCCAGCCAGGTACCCAGCCAGCCCGCATGCCCAGCCAGGTACCCAGCCAGCCCGCATGCCCAGCCAGGTACCCAGACAGCCCGCTGCCCAGCCAGGTACCCAGCCAGCCTGCATGCCCAGCCAGGGACCCAGCCCGAATGCCCAGCCAGGTACCCAGCCAGCCCGCATACCCAGCCAGCCCGCATGCCCAGCCAGGTACCCAGCCCGCATGCCCAGCCAGGGACCCAGCCAGCCAGGTACCCAGCCAGCCCGCATGCCCAGCCAGGGACCCAGCCAGCCCGCATGCCCAGCCAGGTACCCAGCCAGCCCGCATGCCCAGCCAGGTACCCAGCCAGCCCGCATGCCCAGCCAGGGACCCAGCCAGCCCGCATGCCCAGCCAGGTACCCAGCCAGCCCGCATGCCCAGCCAGGTACCCAGCCAGCCCGCATGCCCAGCCAGGTACCCAGCCAGCCCGCATGCCCAGCCAGGTACCCAGCCAGCCCGCATGCCCAGCCAGGGACCCAGCCAGCCCGCATGCCCAGCCAGGTACCCAGCCAGCCCGCATGCCCAGCCAGGTACCCAGCAAGCCCGCATGCCCAGCCAGGGACCCAGCCAGCCCGCATGCCCAGCCAGGTACCCAGCGAGCCCGCATGCCCAGCCAGGTACCCAGCCAGCCCGCATGCCTAGCCAGGTACCCAGCCAGCCCGCATGCCCAGCCAGGTACCCAGCCAGCCCGCATGCCCAGCCCGCATGCCCACCCAGCCCGCATGCCCAGCCAGGGACCCAGCCAGCCCGCATGCCCAGCCAGGTACCCAGCCAGCCCGCATGCCCACCCAGCCCGCATGCCCAGCCAGGGACCCAGCCAGCCCGCATGCCCAGCCAGGTACCCAGCCAGCCCGCATGCCCAGCCAGGGACCCAGCCCGCATGCCCAGCCAGGTACCCAGCCAGCCCGCATGCCCAGCCAGGTACCCAGCCAGCCCGCATGCCCAGCCAGGTACTCAGCCAACCCGCATGCCCAGCCAGGTACCCAGCCAGCCCGCATGCCCAGCCAGCCCGCTGCCCAGCCAGGTACCCAGCCAGCCCGCATGCCCAGCCAGGTACCCAGCCAGCCCGCATGCCCAGCCAGGGACCCAGCCCTCATGCCCAGCCAGGGACCCAGCCAGCCCGCATGCCCAGCCAGGTACCCAACCAGCCCGCATTCCCAGCCGAGTACCCAGCCAGCCCGCATGCCCAGCCAGGTACTCAGCCAGCCCGCATGCCCAGCCAGGTACCCAGCCAGCCCGCATGCCCAGCCAGGTACCCAGCCAGCCCGCATGCCCAGCCAGGTACCCAGCCAGCCCGCATGCCCAGCCAGGTACCCAGCCGGCCCGCATGCCCAGCCAGCCCGCATGCCCAGCCAGGTACTCAGCCAGCCCGCATGCCCAGCCAGGTACCCAGCCAGCCCGCATGCCCAGCCAGCCCGCTGCCCAGCCAGGTACTCAGCCAGCCCGCATGCCCAGCCAGGTACCCAGCCAGCCCGCATGCCCAGCCAGGGACCCAGCCCGCATGCCCAGCCAGGGACCCAGCCAGCCCGCATGCCCAGCCAGGTACCCAGCCAGCCCACATGCCCAGCCAGCCCGCTGCCCAGCCAGGTACCCAGCCAGCCCGCATGCCCAGCCAGGTACCCAACCAGCCCGTATGCCCAGCCAGGGACCCAGCCCTCATGCCCAGCCAGGGACCCAGCCAGCCCGCATGCCCAGCCAGGTACTCAGCCAGCCCGCATGCCCAGCCAGGTACCCAGCCAGCCCGCATGCCCAGCCAGCCCGCTGCCCAGCCAAGTACCCAGCCAGCCCGCATGCCCTGCCAGGTACCCAGCCAGCCCGCATGCCCAGCCAGGGACCCAGCCCGCATGCCCAGCCAGGGACCCAGCCAGCCCGCATGCCCAGCCAGGTACCCAGCCAGCCCGCATGCCCAGCCAAGTACCCAGCCAGCCCGCATGCCCAGCCAGGTACCCAGCCAGCCCGCATGCCCAGCCAGGGACCCAGCCCACATGCCCAGCCAGGGACCCAGCCAGCCCGCATGCCCAGCCAGGTACCCAGCCAGCCCGCATGCCCAGCCAGGGACCCAGCCAGCCCGCATGCCCAGCCAGGTACTCAGCCAGCCCGCATGCCCAGCCAGGTACCCAGCCAGCCCGCATGCCCAGCCAGGTACCCAGCCGGCCCGCATGCCCAGCCAGCCCGCATGCCCAGCCAGGTACTCAGCCAGCCCGCATGCCCAGCCAGGTACCCAGCCAGCCCGCATGCCCAGCCAGCCTGCTGCCCAGCCAGGTACTCAGCCAGCCCGCATGCCCAGCCAGGTACCCAGCCAGCCCGCATGCCCAGCCAGGTACCCAGCCAGCCTGCATGCCCAGCCAGGTACCCAGCCAGGCCGCATGCCCAGCCAGGTACCCAGCCAGCCCGCATGCCCAGCCAGGTACCCAGCCAGCCCGAATGCCCAGCCAGGTACCCAGCCGGCCCGCATGCCCAGCAAGGGACCCAGCCAGCCCGCATGCCCAGCCAGGTACTCAGCCAACCCGCATGCCCAGCCAGGTACCCAGCCAGCCCGCATGCCCAGCCAGCCCGCTGCCCAGCCAGGTACCCAGCCAGCCCGCATGCCCAGCCAGGTACCCAGCCAGCCCACATGCCCAGCAAGGGACCCAGCCCTCATGCCCAGCCAGGGACCAAGCAAGCCCGCATGCCCAGCCAGGTACCCAACCAGCCCGCATTCCCAGCCAGGTACCCAGCCAGCCCGCATGCCCAGCCAGGGACCCAGCCAGCCCGCATGCCCAGCCAGCCCGCTGCCCAGCCAGGTACCCAGCCAGCCCGCATGCCCAGCCAGGTACCCAGCCAGCCCGCATGCCCAGCAAGGGACCCAGCCAGGCACCCAGCCAGCCCGCATGCCCAGCCAGGGACCCAGCCAGCCCGCATGCCCAGCCAGCCCGCTGCCCAGCCAGGCACCCAGCCGGCCCGCATGCCCAGCAAGGGACCCAGCCAGCCCGCATGCCCAGCCAGGTACTCAGCCAACCCGCATGCCCAGCCAGGTACCCAGCCAGCCCGCATGCCCAGCCAGCCCGCTGCCCAGCCAGGTACCCAGCCAGCCCGCATGCCCAGCCAGGGACCCAGCCCGCATGCCCAGCCAGGTACCCAGCCAGCCCGCATGCCCAGCCAGGTACCCAGCCAGACCGCATGCCCAGCCAGGTACCTAGCCAGCCCGCTGCCCAGCCAGGGACCCAGCCCGCATGCCCAGCCAGGGACCCAGCCAGCCCGCATGCCCAGCCAGGTACCCAGCCAGCCCGCATGCCCACCCAGCCCGCATGCCCAGCCAGGGACCCAGCCAGCCCGCATGCCCAGCCAGGTACCCAGCCAGCCCGCATGCCCACCCAGCCCGCATGCCCAGCCAGGGACCCAGCCAGCCCGCATGCCCAGCCAGGTACCCAGCCAGCCCGCATGCCCAGCCAGGTACTCTGCAAGCCCGCATGCCCAGCCAGGTACCCAGCCAGCCCGCATGCCCAGCCAGGTACCCAGCCAGCCCGCATGCCCAGCCAGGGACCCAGCCCGAATGCCCAGCCAGGTACCCAGCCAGCCCGCATGCCCACCCAGCCCGCATGCCCAGCCAGGGACCCAGCCAGCCCGCATGCCCAGCCAGGTACCCAGCCAGCCCGCATGCCCAGCCAGGTACTCTGCAAGCCCGCATGCCCAGCCAGGTACCCAGCCAGCCCGCATGCCCAGCCAGGTACCCAGCCAGCCCGCTGCCCAGCCAGGTACCCAGCCAGCCCGCATGCCCAGCCAGGTACCCAGCCAGCCCGCATGCCCAGCCAGGTACCCAGCCAGCCCACATGCCCAGCCAGGTACCCAGCCAGCCCGCATGCCCAGCCAGGGACCCAGCCCGCATGCCCAGCCAGGGACCCAGCCAGCCAGGTACCCAGCCAGCCCGCATGCCCAGCCAGGGACCCAGCCAGCCCGCATGCCCAGCCAGGTACCCAGCCAGCCCGCATGCCCAGCCATGTACCCAGCCAGCCCGCATGCCCAGCCAGCCCGCATGCCCAGCCAGGTACTCAGCAAGCCCGCATACCCAGCCAGGTACCCAGCCAGCCCGCATGCCCAGCCAGCCCGCTGCCCAGCCAAGCACCCAGCCCGCATGCCCAGCCAGGGACCCAGCCAGCCCGCATGCCCAGCCAGGTACCCAGCCAGCCCGCATGCCCACCCAGCCCGCATGCCCAGCCAGGGACCCAGCCAGCCCGCATGCCCAGCCAGGTACCCAGCCAGCCCGCATGCCCACCCAGCCCGCATGCCCAGCCAGGGACCCAGCCAGCCCGCATGCCCAGCCAGGTACCCAGCCAGCCCGCATGCCCAGCCAGGGACCCAGCCAGCCCGCATGCCCAGCCAGGTACCCAGCCAGCCCGCATGCCCAGCCAGGTACCTAGCCAGCCCGCTGCCCAGCCAAGTACCCAGCCAGCCCGCATGCCCAGCCAGGTACCCAGCCAGCCCGCATGCCCATCCAGGGACCCAGCCCGCATGCCCAGCCAGGGTCCCAGCCAGCCCGCATGCCCAGCCAGGTACCCAGCCAGCCCGCATGCCCAGCCAGGTACCCAGCCAGCCCGCATGCCCAGCCAGGTACCCAGCCAGCCCGCATGCCCAGCCAGGGACCCAGCCCGCATGCCCAGCCAGGGACCCAGCCAGCCAGTTACCCAGCCAGCCCGCATGCCCAGCCAGGGACCCAGCCAGCCCGCATGCCCAGCCAGGTACCCAGCCAGCCCGCATGCCCAGCCAGGGACCCAGCCCGCATGCCCAGCCAGGAACCCAGCCAGCCCGCATGCCCAGCCAGGTACCCAGCCAGCCCGCATGCCCACCCAGCCCGCATGCCCAGCCAGGGACCCAGCCAGCCCGCATGCCCAGCCAGGTACTCTGCAAGCCCGCATGCCCAGCCAGGTACCCAGCCAGCCCGCATGCCCAGCCAGGGACCCAGCCCGAATGCCCAGCCAGGTACCCAGCCAGCCCGCATGCCCAGCCAGGTACCCAGCCAGCCCGCATGCCCAGCCAGGTACCCAGCCAGCCCGCATGCCCAGCCAGGTACCCAGCCAGCCCGCTGCCCAGCCAGGTACCCAGCCAGCCCGGTACCCAGCCAGCTCGCATGCCCAGCCAGGTACCCAGCCAGCCCGCATGCCCAGCCAGGTACCCAGCCAGCCCGCTGCCCAGCCAGGTACCCAGCCAGCCCGCATGCCCAGCCAGGTACCCAGCCAGCCCGCATGCCCAGCCAGGTACCCAGCCAGCCCGCATGCCCAGCCAGGTACCCAGCCAGCCCGCATGCCCAGCCAGGGACCCAGCCAGCCAGGTACCCAGCCAGCCCGCATGCCCAGCCAGGGACCCAGCCAGCCCGCATGCCCAGCCAGGTACCCAGCCAGCCCGCATGCCCAGCCAGGTACCCAGCCAGCCAGCATGCCCAGCCAGCCCGCATGCCCAGCCAGGTACTCAGCAAGCCCGCATGCCCAGCCAGGTACCCAGCCAGCCCGCATGCCCAGCCAGCCCGCTGCCCAGCCAAGCACCCAGCCCGCATGCCCAGCCAGGGACCCAGCCAGCCCGCATGCCCAGCCAGGGACCCAGCCAGCCCGCATGCCCACCCAGCCCGCATGCCCAGCCAGGGACCCAGCCAGCCCGCATGCCCAGCCAGGTACCCAGCCAGCCCGCATGCCCACCCAGCCCGCATGCCCAGCCAGGGACCCAGCCAGCCCGCATGCCCAGCCAGGTACCCAGCCAGCCCGCATGCCCAGCCAGGGACCCAGCCAGCCCGCATGCCCAGCCAGCCCGCTGCCCAGCCAGGTACCCAGCCAGCCCGCATGCCCAGCCAGGTACCCAGCCAGCCCGCATGCCCAGCAAGGGACCCAGCCCTCATGCCCAGCCAGGGACCCAGCCAGCCCGCATGCCCAGCCAGGTACCCAACCAGCCCGCATGCCCAGCCAGGGACCCAGCCAGCCCGCATGCCCAGCCAGCCCGCTGCCCAGCCAGGTACCCAGCCAGCCCGCATGCCCAGCCAGGTACCCAGCCAGCCCGCATGCCCAGCAAGGGACCCAGCCCTCATGCCCAGCCAGGGACCCAGCCAGCCCGCATGCCCAGCCAGGTACCCAACCAGCCCGCATTCCCAGCCAGGTACCCAGTCAGCCCGCATGCCCAGCCAGGGACCCAGCCAGCCCGCATGCCCAGCCAGGTACCCAGCCGGCCCGCATGCCCAGCCAGACCGCATGCCCAGCCAGGTACTCAGCCAGCCCGCATGCCCAGCCAGGTACCCAGCCAGCCCGCATGCCCAGCTAGCCCGCTGCCCAGCCAGGTACTCAGTCAGCCCGCATGCCCAGCCAGGTACCCAGCCAGCCCGCATGCCCAGCCAGGGACCCAGCCCGCATGCCCAGCCAGGGACCCAGCCAGCCCGCATGCTCAGCCAGGAACCCAGCCAGCCCGCATGCCCAGCCAGCCCGCTGCCCAGCCAGGTACCCAGCCAGCCCGCATGCCCAGGCAGGTACCCAGCCAGCCCGTATGCCCAGCCAGGGACCCAGCCCTCATGCCCAGCCAGGAACCCAGCCAGCCCGCATGCCCAGCCAGGTACCCAACCAGCCCGCATTCCCAGCCAGGTACCCAGCCAGCCCGCATGCCCAGCCAGGTACTCAGCCAGCCCGCATGCCCAGCCAGGTACCCAGCCAGCCCGCATGCCCAGCCAGGTACCCAGCCAGCCCGCATGCCCAGCCAGGTACCCAGCCAGCCCGAATGCCCAGCCAGGTACCCAGCCGGCCCGCATGCCCAGCCAGCCCGCATGCCCAGTCAGGTACT
>NC_090646.1:284338842-284433842 GCF_040937935.1 Hyperolius riggenbachi
AGTCATCCCCGCCCGCTGCCTCTTACTAATAGTGGCGGCTGCTACTGTGCTTAAGCAGGAGGGGGAGTGCACATGGGGGACCCAGTTGAGGGGCGGTTCCTGCTGAGCTTAAGCTGGAGGTAGAACACACATGGGGGACCCAGTTAAGGGGGGTCAAGCCCCCCTCCCCGCCGCTGTGCCCAATACCCCCTTCCTGCCCTCTACCCTGTTATGCGGCGTATGCTACGCCGCGGGTCGGCTAGTATATATATATATATATATATATATATATATATATATATACACACACACACACACTCACCTAAAGGATTATTAGGAACACCTGTTCAATTTCTCATGAACGCAATTATCTAATCAACCAATTACATGGCAGTTGCTTCAATGCCTTTATGGGTGTGGTCCTGGTCAAGACAATCTCCTGAACTCCAGACTGAATGTCAGAATGGGAAAGAAAGATGATTTAAAGGAGTTATCAGGGTAAATGATGAAAATAGGCGCTACTTGCCCAGGGCTTCCTCCAGCCCCAAGCTCCCAGCATGTCCCTCGCTGCAGCTCTTCCCGCAGCCGTTCGCCACAGGTGCACGGGAGCAAGCTGTGTCATCGCCGGGGACCGGGAATGAGCTGCGGCGAACAACTGCGGGGAGAGCTGCGGCGAGGGACATGCTGGGAGCTTGGGGCTGGAGGAAGCCTCGAGTAAGTAGCACCTATTTTCATCATTTACCCTGATAACTCCTTTAAACAATTTTGAGTGTGACATGGTTGTTGGTGTCAGAGGGGCCGGTCTGAGTATTTCACAATCTGGTCAGTTACTGGGATTTTCATGCACAACCATTTCTAGGGTTTACAAAGAATGGTGTGAAAAGGGAAAACATCCAGTATGCGGCGGTTCTGTGGGCAAAAATGCCTTGTTGATGCTAGAGGTCAGAGGAGAATGGGCCGACTGATACAAGCTGATAGAAGCGCAACGTTGACTGAAATAACCACTCGTTACAACTGAGGTATGCAGCAAAGCATTTGTGAAGCCACAACATGCACAACCTTGAGGCAGATGGGCTGCAACAGTAGAAGACCCCACCGGGTACCACTCATCTCCACTACAAATAGGAAAAAGAGGCTAAAATTTGCACAAGCTCACCAAAATTGGACAGTTGAAGACTGGAAAAATGTTGCCTGGTCTGATGAGTCTTAATAGAGTCAGAATTTGGCGTAAACAGAATGAGAACATGGATCCATCATGCCTTGTTACCACTTTGCAGGCTGGTCATGGTGGTGGTGTAATGGTGTGGGGGATGTTTTCTTGTCACACTTTAGGCCCCTTAGTGCCAATTGTGCATCGTTTAAATGCCATGGGCTACCTGAGCATTGTTTCTGACCATGCCCATCCCTTCATGACCACCATGTACCTCTGACGGCTACTTCCAGCAGGATAATGCACTATGTCACAAAGCTCGAATCATTTCAAATTGGTTTCTTGAACATGACAATGAGTTTACTGTACTAAAATGGCCCCCACAGTCGCCAGATCTCAACCCAATAGAGCATCTTTGGGATGTGATGGAACAGGAGCTTTGTGCCCTGGATGTGCATCCCACATGCCCTGGATGTGCATCCATCAACTGCAAGATGCTATCCTATCAATATGGGCCAACATTTCTAAAGAATTCTTTCAGCACCTTGTTGAATCAATGCCACGTAGAATTAAGGCAGTTCTGAAGGCGAAATACCGTATTAGTATGGTGTTCCTAATAATACTTTAGGTGAGTGTATATTGTGTGTGTGTGTGTGTGTGTGCGTGCGTGCGTGCGTGCGTGCGTGCGTGTGTGCCATAAGTAGGGATAGAGTTATTGTTGATTCAATAGGACAAAGCTAAAACTCCTCTGGTCCATAAGGGGGAAACAAGGTCTAGATGTGAAGTGGTTTAGGTACACCTGTCACTTTAACAAACATGTTAAACTGACAGGATATACCCCCCAAATAGAGAGAGTTATTTTCTTCAAAGGGCAGATGTTTGCAGGTCATCAGTTGCATATGTCTTAAAAGAAATGCAGAATTATTCTTATTTAATTGCAACAGTCAGTAATCCTGTGTGGTTAAAACTCGTTAAAATGAAGATTAGACTTTGAATCTCAGTTCCAGTAATTAAACCTGTAAAGGTATGGTGAATTACTCCTCTCTGCTCCTCTTGCTGTGATTGCTGTGTGATTGCTACATGTATACTTTCATAAACAAGCAAAATATTTAAATACATTGGATTGTGCCAGTCTCTACCTTCTGCTGCAGTTCCAGGAATTAAATAAATGAGGTGTCTGCTTGTCATTATCATTCAGCTTTGCACATCATGGAGCACTTGATTCATGTCATACCATGCAAAACTAAATGCTGATCTATACTTGCATGTAATATAAATACCATATCTAATTTTAACATTTATTGAGGTTTCTGAGGGTTCCATACAAAGTCATCCGTAACTTCACAGAGACAACAGTCAAACTCACTGACTATGGCCTCAATTCACTAAGCTTATCTCTTGTCTTTAATAATGTTTCTCTAGTTATCACCATGGTGATGTGGCATGTAGTACTCAGGAAACATTTTACCTCAGGCAAACCTAAAGTTAACTCTTCTGTCTTTAAAGAGGAACTCCAGTGAAAATAATGTAATAAAAAAAAGTGCTTTATTTTTACAATAATTATGTATAAATGATTTAGTCAGTGTTTGCCCATTGTAAAATATTTACAATCCCTGATTTAGATTCTGACATTTATTACATGGTGACATTTTTACTGCTGGCAAGTAATGTAGCTGC
Source organism: Hyperolius riggenbachi (assembly GCF_040937935.1). NCBI lineage: Eukaryota > Metazoa > Chordata > Amphibia > Anura > Hyperoliidae > Hyperolius > Hyperolius riggenbachi. Next base: position 284,341,649 of record NC_090646.1, read on the forward strand.
TGCATGCTGTTTTGGCAGTTGGAAACAGCTGTAAACAGCTATTTCCCACAATGTAACAGGGTTCAGAGACAGGAAACTGCCAGAAGTACCTCGGTACTCAGAGCTTCTTGTGGGAGGGGTTTCACCACAATATCAGCCATACAGCGCCCCCAGATGGTCTGTTTGTGAAAAGGAATACATTTCTCATGTGAAAGAGGGTATCAGCTGCTGATTGGGATAAAGTTCAATTCTTGGCCGGAGTTTCTCTTTAAGTTAACTCTTCAATCCTTAAAATGACTCCAGAGTTAAAGACAGGTTGTTAATTAACTGCGTGTGAAAATAACTACAGAGGAGGTAACTTAACTACAGAGGAGGTAAATTAACTACAGAGGAGGTAATTTAAGGAATGAAGAGATAATATAACTCTCTCACTGTGTGGAGATACGTTTTCTCTTGCCTTATTATCTCCAGCATGATCTTAGTGAATTGAGGCCATCTGTGGTTTTACCTAAAGATTTAGTACCGGGGATTTTAAGATCCCTACTGTCATAAAATGCATACATTTCTTTAAAATGCACTGAGCAGATACATGAGGTAATGATGATTTATTCCATTAAATTCTATCAAATACAGCAACTCAGTAGCAACAATCCCAACACATCTCTCTATACTTACACAGTTCACCCTATTTGACGTATAGTCTCTTGTAGAAAATCCTTACAACTTTTACACAGACTAGCAGAGCAGGGACAAGGTCCTCCAGCACCCAAGGCTGAGACACCAAAGTGCGCCCCTCCATCCCACCCACCCCAGCCGTCACACACTGATTGCTATTGGACTAAGAGGGCCACAGGGCCCACAACCTCCCCAACACCTTAATATCTAGTTATCTGGCTTGCAGTCACTGCTATGTATCCCCTTTTATTATTTCTTTCTGCTTCATACACAATTAGGAATGACAGCTGAATGAATTGGGCCCCCTCCTACAATGCGCCCTGAGGCTGGAGCCTCTCTCGCCTCTGCCTCGGCCTGGCCCTGCAGACTAGCATCTTAAAGAGAGTCCCAGGTGGTGTTCCTGAAATAAAAAGAAAAAAAAACATACTACCTAATGCAGCTTATCTCCAGAATCGTAACAAGCCGATTCGCGCTGTGCTCCGCCACTCCGTTCGTCCACCGGCTGATAAAGAAAAAGTAATCATTTTCAAGATGGCTGCGATCCTAGAAGTACTTCCGGGGGTCACAATATGTCACTGAGAGTAGTGCAAGAGAGTGCATGCTCAGTAGCTCCTCTCGAGCACTTTTTTCTTACCTCAGTCAGGGAGACACGTGGAAGGGGCGTTCCTGACGCTGGAAGGGGCGGTATATAGTAGACCCTCTCCAGCAAAGGATGGCCCTTCCTGAGAAAGCTAGCGACAATCTTGTTGTCACTAATTTCGGGGGGGGGGGGGGGCTGGAGCAGTGGCCGGGGGGATGCAGGGGAGAGATGGGAGGCCACAGAGGTATGTAGTAACCACACTAACATGCCTCTGTGTCCCATTTAGTATAGAAAATCTGCCTTGGGTTCTCTTTAACCACTTTGTCCTCCTTGACGTATAAAAACGTCAAGGAGGACAGGCGCGCTCCCGCGGCCAATCGCGCACTTGCACACGCTCTCCCGGCCGCGGATTCGGTAGCCACGGAATCAATGTATCGGGCTATGGAGCCCGATCACTGATTCCTCTCCCCCGCTGAAAAAGCGACAGCTTCTCTCGGAAGCTTCGCTTTTTCTGAAGCTATGTCCCTCTAAGCGTACATTGTACGCTTAGAGTGACGTCATGTAAACAAACTCAAGATTGCCATCTTGTGGCCAAAAAGTAAAACTATTTTTTTTTATAAGCTTGTAAATAGTGATGAATTCAAAACGGAAAAAAAGCTCTTTTATTTCCAAATAAAATATTGTCGCGATACATTGTGATAGGGACATAATTTAAACGGTGAAATAACTGGGACAAATGGGCAATTACAATACCTGGGTTTTAATTATGGAGGCATGTATTATTTTAAAACTATAATGGCCGAAAACTGACAAATAATGAATTTTTTTCATTTTTTTTCTTATTCTTACTGTTAAAATGCATTTACAGTAAGGTAGCTCTTAGCAAAATGTACCCCCCCCCAAAGAAAGCCTAATTGGTGGCGGAAAAAACAAGATATTGATCAGTTCATTGTGATAAGTAGTGATAAAGTTATAGGCTAATGAATGGGAGGTGAACATTGCTCGGATGCATAAAGTGAAAACGACTGAGAGCTTAAGTGGTTAAGGACCACTATAGCAAAAAAATTGTGAAATATAAAATGTACATATTTCCCAGAGTAAAATGCACCATAAATTACTTTTTGTCGCTATCCCTACATTTGGTAGTAAAAATCTGACAGATCTGACAGATTTGGACTAGTCCATCTCCGCACGAGTATCTCTTTTGTTACAAAAGCACTCCTGGAAAGGATCTATACAAAGATGCTGCCCAGCCTTCCTACTTGTTTGCACATTCTTTAGGCATTTGGACTGAGCAACTGCCATTTAGTAAGTGCTTTTGTAAATTAAGGGGACCCTGAGCACTTGTTACAAATGAAATAGTGCCTTTACCTGGGGCTTCCTCCAGCCCACCATACGCCACAAGTTCTCCTGGAATCCTCCTGGCTCCTCTCCCAGTCCCGGCTGGCAGCTCTGTTATGGGATGACTTCGGCCTGAAGTCGTCAGGCTGTAAGTCTAATTGCATTTTGTGGGGATATCTGCCACCAATCTAATTGCATTTTGTCGGGAAATCTGCTGCCATTTGACTACTTGATGAATTATCATGAGGCATGTAACTACCGTACTTGATTATTTTATCTAAAATGTATCTGGTCGGACCTAATCTCTGTGAATAACACCCCTACTTATTTTGTGTTTTTTTTTTTTTTTGTTTGTTTTTTTTAAGTCTGCCCATGACCCATCATAAGCACACCCATGTTCCAGTGCGTGGTGAGGTGACACCCATCTATTTTTGCTGCGGCGCGCTGCGCATGTACATGTGGACATGTCCTTATTGGAGACTGTCCTCAGAAGTTCTCACAATCTATTCCTTACCATAATCATGCAAAATTTCTAGAGTACATGTGTATGTGAGCCCAAAATGAAGGGGGGGGGGGGGCCAGGCTGAAACTTTCTTGGTGGGCCCTTGGGGTCCCAGTCCGACCCTGCATGTGCAGGTTCAGGATGGTGTTTTATTTTTTAATTATTTATTTATTTATTAATCTCCTGGTTGGTCTTGATGGACAAATGTCTTTTTTCAACCAAACTAACTATGTAAATTAATTTATGGTGAATTTTACTCTGGCAGAAATCTACATTTTGAATGTATGTATTTTAAATTCTATACCTTTTCATGCTAGTTGTCCTTTAAAGGCATTGTTTGATGAAAAAAAAAGAAAAAGTTACAGACACAAAGATATACCTTCACTGTCACCACCTATCTGGAGTAACAATAGTAAAAAGATCTCAATAACACAGTAGTGTACATTGGAACAAGCTACAAAATATCATAGCATTTTTCAAAGATTAAACTGTACAAAAATCAGCTCAGCAATGCTTTGCCACAGCTATTAATTATAGTCATATCTGGCTGCATGCTTGTCTGTATGGGTTCAGTGTTCCAGCAGAGGGATGGCTCCTAAGAAGATGAAACCCTCCTCTCTGCACACTAGCGTGATGTTGAAGCACACTGTGCTTTTCCACACTTTTTGATATGTTTTAATAAATTAAGGAACATTTTACTGAGGAACACATGCAGCTTCGGTGTGATACAGAATCTGTGTGTTTGCCTGATAAAGTTTTAACAGCGTGAAAGACATCTCAGTTTACTACTGCAGGAAAAAAAGGCACTAACATACAAAAGAATAGCCTGTAGCCTAAGTGTCTAATTGCTAAGCCCCCTTGTTTTCTTCTTTACTATAGTGCAATAAAACTATACTCTTTTTTTTTAATCATCCAGTTTTATTGAACATGCCAAGGTCGCATACACACATAGCATCATAACATCACACACAGCACATTTCAAAAAAGCATATCAGGTGCAATACCACAAGAAATTAATTGGCATGTAAAGCATGTCAGCTTATAATATATGGTGGGTACAAAATACAAGGTGTATTTTTAACCAGAGAAAACAAAAAATGCAAGCCAATACAAAAAAAATCAACAAGTAACCGCAATACTGATGCAGGCTACTCAGGTACATAACATTTTACTTAGACAAAAAAAATAAAATAAAATAAATAAGTTTATTTTGATACAGCAGCATGCTTCTTCACTTATTATACAAGATTGTATGTAGGGGTATGTAGTGAAATATGAGACTCTTGTTTGTGATTCAATTCTGGACCCTTACAGTGTCTGATACATTTAACCATGAATCCCATACCAAGTAGAATTTTTCCTGGCACTTTCTGCGTGCCTACACTAGTGTTTTTCTACAGGAAGTGGTGACTAACTTTGTTGATCCAGAACCCAGTGCTAGTTGTGTTTAATAAGATCTGTTTTATGCAATAATTTTTCTGGCTGTGAATAAACGTTTATGCAGAAAAAGTTTCAAAAGTTTCTGTGTCTTAAAAGCTGAGATATTTAAACACAAATAGATAAAAAAAAAAATAGACAGAGAAGGGTCTGAGCAGTGGTGTGGGGAATTTATGCAACCATGGCTGCTAGGAATCTTGGGTGCCAAATAGGCCACAATACTAATGCAGCTATATGCTGTGCAGCTATTGCGGTGTCTATTCTACAATGCAGCTACAGCAGTGCCCAGTGGACAATTTGGGTGTGGGGACCATGACGAAAGCACAAATAAACTTGCCTTATTTAAGATAATAGAATAGATAAGAAACTTAAAGAAAATCTGTACTCTAAAATTCTTACAATAAAAAGCATACCATTCTATTCATTATGTTCTTATGGGCCCCTCTGTGCTGTTTCTGCCACTCCCTGCTGCAATCCTGGCTTGTAATTGCCAGTATTAGGCAGTGTTTACAAACATAAGACATAGCAAGCGATACGCTGAGAGGAGCTCTGTGTGTGTGAGTCATACAGAGTGTGCAGGGGGCCTGGAGAGGGTGTGTATAGCTTCTATCCAATCACAAGCAGCACAGCACATTCCAGCTTGACTGCCTCAGTCCGACAGAGGAGAGAAGATTAGGTCATATAACAGAGATAATACAGCCACTGTGCAAGTAGGAAAGGCTGCAGTTAGACAGAGCACATTAGAACAGGTATAGGAACTTATAGGATAGAAGAAATAAGGATGAAAATTTTGTTACAGAGTCTCTTTAACAGAGATAAAAAAAACACTGTACTTTCCCTTAAAGGATAGTTAACCCAAGTATTAAGCAGTGATGGGAAATGCAAAAGGTTAATTACATTAAAAAGTGTCTTCTGTCTTTCTCTCCCTGAGAACCCCTGATAATTCCTCACTGCATTAAAATTTTACTTTCCCACTGAAGAGTCCTTAGATTGATTATAGAGTACTGTTATAGAGTACTACATGTTTTGAAGATTTCCACTTTGATTGCTTAATAGAATGAATCATTGTTCATGGCATAATGTTTTGTGCGATAAAGGAATATATTAATTCTTCTACTGAGGCAGGATCATCATACATTCTAATACTCTATAGTGGATTTCTAAGTCATTGATTTCATTTCTGATTCTACCTCTTGACTGAGACAACAAACTATAATAAAGTCTTCTTCATTCTTTCCAAAATATAAAAATTGGTTGATTAGTGTAAAACTATTTCTGCATAATTATGAAATATATTAATTTTAGACTTATGGGGAAAAACTTTCTGTGGCTGTAAGAAGACATATAAAACTGGGATTCTGCTGGAATTCAACAAATAGAATGAGCTGGTTTAATACAGCTACTTGGCTGACATAGTTCAGTCAGGGTTTAGAAGCAGTATAGTGTAACTACATTATACAAAGTAATTTTAGGAATCTGAATGAAAACAAGTCCTCGCCATCTAGGAAACCACAGGTATCATGATTCCAGTAGCTTACACACTTAGATTCCATTTCTGAAAAAATCTATTTCACAGTACTTAAAATTCTACTGAGCAATATTAATATTTTAAAATTCCTTTTGGATAAATATATCCTAAATAATTATTTTAATACATAACTTTTACACAAATGGAAAAAAAATCACTGTATATTAAAGTGGTCTAACACCCAGCATTTCAACTTTGCTTTAAAAGATTGCTTACAGCTTATAAACTATTATGCCAGATTTTTTTTTTAGCAGAAATTCACTGAATGGATTAAACATGACATTTTAGTGCTGCATTTAGCTAGAAATACTCCTCCGTGCTTGCTTGTTTAGTTACAAATGTATCTATCTACAATGTAACAAACAAACACTGCTCTGAGAGAACAAAAAGGGCTTCCCCGGAAGGCTTTTCAAAGATCTACTTGTTTTCCAAATTAAGATACATTTGTAACTAAAAGATAAGAACGGATGCGGATTCCTAGTTAAATCCAACACTAAAATGTCGTGTTTAACCCATTCAGTGAATTTCTGCTTAAAAAAAAATCTGGCATAATAGTTTGTAAGCTGTAAGCAATCTTTTAAAGCAAAGTTGTAATGCTGGGTGTTAAACCGCTTTAATTTTAAGGACTAAAATTATTTATCCAATTATTAAATACTGTGTGAAAATTTAAAAATATATATATCTACAACAGGGAGGGATCTAGGGGGGGGGGGGGGCAAGTGGGTATCTTGCCCCAGGCACAGTTTGTTTGATTCTTAAAAAGGCGGCAAAATGAATTGCAGTTTAGGCGCCAAAACCTGACCTTTAGGGCCCGTTCACACCTGAGCGGGAATCGCGTGATTCCCGCTCACGGCAAACCGCTAGCGGTTCTGCAAGAACCGCTACACAATGTAGCGAGTGGCAGTGTTTTCACTGCCGCGGTTGCGGTTAGCGATAACCGCAACCGCGCTGCATGCAGCGGTTTGCCGGCGACGAGCATTCCACGATTTGCGATCGTGATTAGCTGATCGCGATCGCTCCAAAACCGCCACAGTGTCCAGTGATTTTTCCGCGCTAATCGCGGGAAAATCACTCCCGCAAAACGCCGACGGTAATCGCCGGCGTTCTGCGATTTTAAGTGTGAACGGGCCCTTAGGCGCCAAAACCTGACCTTGCCCCAGACGCAACTTGGTCTTGATCCATCCCTGATCTACAAAAAAAAAGATGTCTTGTAATTTCTCAGTGGGTTAAAGATGCACTTTGTACTGCAGTACCTTGAGATTCCTTATAGAATACTGAAGCAGTCAATTTCTGGAAACTTACTACTTACTATAATTAGTAATTGTCATTTTCATGATGTGAATAAAGAAGTACTGGAAAATTGCATAGAGTAAAAAAGTAATTTTTATTTGATGATGCATGTCCATGGTTACATACCTATGGGCTCAACTCTGATATAACCCTATTATCTATGGATATTTGCCTGCTGCACCTACCAGGAATTCTTGTAGCCAGGCCCGGTTCTAGACTTTTTGCTGCCTGAGGCAAACCTGTGAGAATGCGCCCCCCCACACCCTGATTTGGAATGATCGCACAGCATTAGAGATGGCCCGAACCTCCGATTTTAGGTTTGCAAACGTTCGCGAACTTGCGAACTTTAGCGAACCGCAATAGACTTCAATGGGGAGGTGAACTATGAAAACTAGAAACATTTATTCTGGTCACAAAAGTGATGGAAAAGATGTTTCAAGGGGTCTAACATCTGAGTTTTTGCATGGATGAGTGGGATAGACGCCGAAACTCCCAGGGGAAAAATTTGGATTTGACGCAAAGCAGCGTTTTAAGGGCAGAAATCACATTGCATGCTAAATTGGAGGCCTAAAGTGCTTTAAAACATCTTGCATGTGTATACATCAATCAGGGAGTGTAATTAGAGTACTGCTTCACACTGACACACCAAACTCACTGTGTAACGCACTGCAAACAGCTGTTTGTGTTCTGACGGCCGTGCTGGACTGGTGCGCACCATGGTGATAGCGGTTTTCAAGCCCATATGGTTGCCAGGCTGAGGCAGCTCAATGACAGCACAACAATGATTGTCCAGCTGATCGAATTTGGTCTGTCCACAATGAAGCAACGACCTTATTATCTTTGGTGTGCCACCCCCCGAGACACTCACATAGCCGGCGGTCATTGCTTCATTGTGATATGCAAGCCCCTTCACCGCGGCAAGGTAACGATCACGAAGGGGAATTGACACATGTACATGCCTTTTGTTTTGTTGTTGCAGCCGAAGTGCATTAGGCAGGCATGTATACGCACCAGAAAAATTATTATAGCCACCGCTGCTAGCAGCGGCCTTAAAATTTCAGGAATCTGCCTGGAGTCCTGGTGGACCCTGTTGGTGGTGGTTGAAAGGCAGTCAAGTGGCCTGCAGGCAGAGATGCTGTGTGGGGACCGACTTAGTCCTGGGGCAGGCAGTCACACGGCATGCAGGCAGAGATGCTGTGTGTGGGGACTGACTTAATCTTCGGGCAGGCCTGAGGGTGCTTTGCAGAACAGGCATCCGTAGTCAGATGGACCCTTGACCCAATGCTGTGTGCCAGAGATGTCACCACTTGCCTTTCAACATCACGGTACAGTTTAGGTATCGCCTTTTTGGAGAAAAAATTGCGGCCTGGTATCTTCCACTGCGGTATGTGGCTTTGCTTTTGTGTGCTGCTTTTCCTCAGGTGGTCATCCCATTGCAGTTTGTGCTTTGTAATCATGTGCCTTCCTAAGGTAGTTGTCCCTACTTGGTCTTTCCACGGCTCAATTTTCGGTGGCAGAGAGTACAGATGGCATTGCTCTCATCTGAGGCAGACACACAAAAAAATGTCCACACCGTTGAGCCCTGGGGTGATGGCACTTTGGTGGTGGAGGCCGACTGAGTTCTAAGTGGGGTGCCAGAATCAGAGCAGGAGGAGGAAGATATGTCACGCTTCCGTGCGGAATCTGAGAAAGATAAGGTGTTTTGTGTTAAATAGCCAACTACGTCCTGACAATATTGGGGGTTGATGGCACGTGCATTCTTCTGAACACTGTACTTTGGTCGAGGGCTGCACGAAATCACGGCAGCGCGACCTCGAACAGACCTGCCAGGCGGCCTGCCTCTGGTTCTGCCTTTTGTTTTGTCCATATTGGGGGGGGGGGGGTGAAGTGAAAGGTATGCACTGACTTGACTAATACAATGTACGGTTGCACAGGTGCAGTGAACAGGTATGCAATGACTGCTGGTACAACAATGTGCGGTTACACAAGTGCGGTGAACAGGTTGCAGTGACTGGTATTACAAATGTGCAGCTACCTGTCATACATACACACAGGTACCCTGAACAGGTGCAATGACTGGTGGTATTAACAATGCATGCGCTTACGTAGGTATAGGTAGGTAGGTGCACTGAACAGTGAACAGGTGCAGTGATTGGGATTACAAATGTGCAGCTGCCTGTCACACACACATATGGACTGCAATGACAGGTGCAATGACTGGTGGTATTAACAATGCGTGCGCTCACGTAGGTAGGTAGGTAGGTAGGTAGGTGCACAGAACAGTGAACAGGTGCAGTGATTGGGATTACAAATGTGCAGCTGCAAACAGGTATCACTGAATGTGCTGTCCCTGGCAGTGGCATAGTAGGAATTAAGGTGCCAAAGGCCAGCTGCGACTGACTGACAGGGCTGTATATAATGCAAGTGGGCCACGCAAAAAAAAAAAAATAGATCACAAGAACAACATTAGCTCTCAAAAGAGCTGTTGAGGGGTGCTTTTTTAGCAATAAGAATCAGCAAGGAGCAAGCTAACAAGCCTACTAAAGCCTAACTAAGCTTTCCCTATAGCTCTCTCTGCAGCAGCTCTCCCTTCTCTAATTACTGCAGGCACATGAGTGAGTCCAATGCCTGATGCTGCCTGCCTTTTATAAGGGGGGGTTGGGGCTCCAGGAGGGAGTGTAGCCTGATTGGCTACAATATGCCTGCTGACTGTGATGTAGAGGGTCAAAGTTGACCCTAATGATGCACTATGGGGGCGAATCAAACTTCCGCAAAAGTTCGCAGTTCTCCGCGATCACGAACCACGGAAGTTCGCCGGGAACCGTTCGCCGGTAAACAGTTCGGGCCATCTCTATACAGCATCTGACAATTTACTCGGCTTCTGTCTCATATGATATGCTGCAGCTCAACACAACAGCACACTGGCTGGCTGTGAGTGACAAACAAACTGCTCACCCTCAGCCACTCCATTCATTCTCAGGAAGGTACACACAGTACAAAAATGCTGCCCCTGAAATCTCTGCGCCTGATGCAAATGTTTCACCTTGCTTCATGAGAGAGCCGGCCCTGCTTGTAGCTGTTTAACTCCCACAGGGAACTTCTGGGCAAAGTCATATGCTGCCATGGGAATGCATAGGGGAAGAAGAAAGTTAGTTGAGTATATATCTTTTTTTAGTTTTCCAGGTGCTTCCATGTATTAAGTATGTATATATCTTTTTAATTTTCCAGGAGCTTTCATGTGCTCCTGGGTACTACCTGGTAAAAATTAAAAGAAAGAAAACAGGAGGGAGATTGGATGTAAAGAAGAAGCACAAAGTTAATCACAGATATCCCAATATGTACAAAAGACAAGACAGACGGATCAGTAAGCTCCCTGCACACTGCAAATCCGTTTTGCGATTCCGTTTCCGATTTGCAATTCCAATTTTTCCTGAATGCAATCAACAGAAAAACGGAGGAAGAAACGCAGCATGTAGTAACGATTAAAAATCGGAATCGGATGTAAAAACCGATTAAAAATCGGAATCGGAATTAGGATCCCTGCACACTGCATGCGATTCCGATTTCGATTTTTAATCGGTTTTTACATCCGATTCCTAAACGTTACTGCATGCTGTGTTTTTTTCTCCGTTTTTCTGTTGATTGTATTGAGGGAAAATCGGAATTGCAAATCGGATTTGCAGTGTGCAGGGAGCCTAATAGCGAGCTATGAGGGTATGATGTTAGAACCAGCCTGAGGTTTGAACAATGGTCGTAGGAGTCCTTGGGGAAGGCATTGCAGTGAGAAGTGATACTTTGTGTCAAGTAGGCTGTAATATTATGAGTTTGAAAACCATTAGCCCTGTATGCTATCTCAATGGTTCTAAAAACCCATAAGCTAATAGTTCTCAGTGAGGCTTCCTAGCCTATGCTGCAGACATGAAACACTATAAAGAGGTGAACTAAATCTTTGAATGGTTCATGTGCTGCCATTTATGCCTCTAGGGTTTCTGCAGCAACAAGTGGGTTTATATTTGGAGAGTTCTCTTTTGTTGTAAAGGTTGGAGAGACTTCTCTGTGTTCAGTTGGAATCTAAATATCATATTTGGAAGCAGGGCCGGATTTACCATAAGGCACAGTAGGCACGTGCCTACAGGCGCCTGATGATGGAAAGGCAGCTCAATCCCCTCTCCCTTCTTCCCTATGCAGAGTCCTTATGAGAGTGTAAATGAGAGGTTACTCATCCTGCTCTCGGCATTCCACTAACGAAATCTACCTTTAGTCTAGATACCTAGTACTTGGGGGCAGCTTTAGCTACTTAGTTTTAGGTAGCCAGAAGTACCCTCAATTTTAAGGGGCAACTGTAGATACCTTTGACAGGCAAGGGAAATAGGGAGAAGTGACAGCTGGGACAACCAGCACACTTGTGGTGCTGATTGGGGGTTTGTGAGTTTGTGGAGGGCAAAATCTAAGTTGCCTCTATATATGTGCCTATAGGCTACTTTGAGGTAAATCCGGGCCTGTTTGGAAGGAAGTGTACGATAGGCTCTTCCTTTTTAGTGTGGTAAACTGCCCCCGCCCACCAGCAGATTGCGTCTGACAAACTTTGGATGCCCAGACACCACACACAGGTGAAAGAGCAAACTAAACCTCCATTCAGAGTTTGTAAGATGCAATCTGCTAGTGGCCAGTGGCAGTGTACCACGCTACCACTACCACAACGTAGAGTACCAACAGGTATTGACCATAATCCTGGAACAACCTACATAAGGGTCTCTACTTGTCTCAATTGCTTTCCTCAATATTCAGTTATCAGGCGTTGAATGCTACCGAGTTCTGGGCAAACTGTTCCTATACCTTGAAACTACTTCTGTTACCTTATTTACTGTACTGGCTCTGACTTTTTGCATCTTTTCCTGATCTTGCTGTTGGCCCACCAGTTATGTACTGTATATTGTTGTATATATTTATATAAACTGGCTTCAATTCAAAAAGCCTTACCACCATAGACTAACTGCCACCAGCCACCCAGATACAGTCAGTTCAGTATAGAGTTAATGCCCTTACAGCTAATTAGAAGTCTGACTGTGTTTTGCTGTAGAGTTGTGACCCATACAGAGAAAGGAAAGAAATCATTTTTATTCTGCTATTGACCTTGTTGTGTCAGACCATTGTCACAGCCATTCATTTTCTGAGCATGTATGTGTAATCAGGTTGTGGTCTTCTTGAACAATGTAAACTCGTAGCCTGGCTTTGCTCCTTTTTACTGTGCAGTACTGAAAAATTAAGTTGTTGCTACATACCGTACTTTTTCATAAAAAATAATAACTCCCACTAGCTAATAAGTATTGTTTAATCATTTTTCTCAGCATCAGGTTTCTGTATTTGGCTTATAAGCAATAATAGCATGCTCTCCAGTGTTTGGTGACAATTTACATATCCAGTTTTCCTTTGCACTGCCCCAAATGCTTATATTCTTACTGTGCAGCTTTTTGTGTCTGATGAGACCAAGATAAACTTATTTGGTTCAGATGGTGTCAGGTGTGTGTGGCAGCAACCAGATTGATAGCTCAATTTCATCGGAGGCAGCTACAAGATAATTTAGCAGATATCAGATCTGCAACCCAGGTAAAATTCCCCCCCTTCTAAGTGAATAATCTCTCTCCAGCTAAGAGACAGAACCACAACACTCAAGTCTATGGAACAGCATCTCTGTCTAGCTAAGAGCTACAGACACCACGCAACACTCAAATTGGTGGAAATGCATCTCATAAAGTTTATATTGCATGTGATATTTGTGATACAGGTACAGACATTGATGTATTACAGTAAGCACCAAGTACAGTGAAATTCAACAGTATAAAGCATAAAGCTTAGAAACCAATGCACAAAATGTATACATTAATACAGGTAACCTGAATGCAGCTTCCCAATATGTCCTACAAATACAACCCATATTCCCCAGAACCATTACATGATCTTATCTTACCCATTCCAAGAGAAACAGCTCTCACCGCAGACCACAGCACACAGAGAGTAGAAAACAGCATGCTCAAAGACAATATACCCCTTGACTCCACCCCCTCAACATACATCACTTCCCTGTGAGAAGGCTCAGTGTGATTGGCTGAAAGGATGCAGATTTGAATTTTATCCCCGCCCAGGGTCAGTTAGCAGGAAGTGAAGTCTTTTGTCTTAGAAACATGTGCTCTAAAAATGGATGCAATGCCTGCTCCACAAAAGCAAGCAGTGAAACATACAGTCCATATCTTACAATCCCCCACTTGAAGGTGATCAAAAGTTTTGAGAGAACCTTCACCAAAATTTAACAGTCCATATATCCATGAATGGGATTAATTTGGATTCCAATGTCCATATAAAGAGTCCATAAAAGTTCAAAGTAAAACAGTCCATAAAGTTGTCCTTTGTTCAAATGTTTTTCCAGGTTGCAGATTTTAAAGTTCATAATGACTCCAGTGTGGATGCATTCACTAGATCAATTATTAGTTCCACCTACAGTTGAGCAAACATAACAGAACACAAAGCAACACAATTCACAGACTCACAAGTCTTATTATTTAGTTTAGGCAGTTTTGATAAGGCTCCTGATTGAAAATGACTATGATATACAAAGACACTGCATGGGACCCATAACATTTTCCAAGATTACCAATTTGGAGACTAGCACACACTTCATCCACTACTACTCCATGTTCAGGTCATGCCTAAAATGCAAACATCTGCCATTACCTGCCCAGCTCACTGTCTCAGCTCTCTGATCACTCACCACTCTGGGTGGTCACACTCCAGCTCTATGTGGCTTCCACTGCCGAGTCCCTTTCCCAGCTTTCACTGGTTCACAGTGGTTTTACGCGGTTGCTGAGCTTTGAACTTCCATGGCAAGTTACACCTGCCTTTCCACTTACTCAGCCCGCACTGACAGTACCACGTCACTCTCTGGCAGCACTCAAGCATGCCACTTACCAAGCCAGGATGGACTCATGATGCTCCCACACTCAGTTTGTGAGGCACACAGCACCTTATATGCCACATGCACTGGAAAATTAGCCAAAGAGCTCTCCACTCCGTGATTCTGAAACAGACAGGTTAGCAGACAAAGCACAGCAATGGAACCTCATTATGATTTCATAGCTTCAAAAGCATATGCGTGAACAATAATTCCTACTAAGTACAATAGTACTGCAAACTGAGCCAATCACTAGGGTCTCTCATGTCTCTGTACATCAGCATCATCTCCAATTGTGATTCTGTAAACTTGCAACACATAGAAAACATTATAAAAACATAACAGACTCTGATATCTGGACTGTAACACTCTCACTGGAAACGATCTCTGAAAAAGGTAGACAAACACAGTTTAATCCCAACACACAGTTATACAATCTTATGGACCTTTGACTGCATTTATAAAAACATCTCCAGGGTTTAGATGCTCATAATGAGAGCACATGGACTTTCAATATTTGCTGAATATGATTAATAATTCTGGCTAAATCTTGGCTAAGATATGATCTGCATATGGAAACTGTACAATTATTTGGGCATCTACAATAACAATAGGAACAGTTTAAATTGTGCTTTCTGTAACAAAACAAACAGAGCAAACATCCCCCACTTGGCTATATGCAAACCCCCATCAACACAGTAAAAATAATAAAAGCAAAACTGTTGTGTGCTTTGCAGTTTCAGGTTAATACAAAATACCTGACACAAAAAAAAACCCACACGAAAAACAAAAAACTTCAGATTGAACATGCCTTTCCGTATGTTAATTTTTATAACCAACTTTAAATTACAAATTTTAAGACATGTTAAATCTGGTTCACCCGAAATAAATTGTTGCCTTGCAAAACGCAAAATTAAAAACATCACAATGGCCAGCAACTTTGTGCATGGGTCCTTCAGGCCATTCACAAACCCTCTGCTATAGTAAAGTAACAAAGGCAACCTATTCAAATTTACATAGCTACAGTCAGCACCTGAAACTACAAAAGTAATTTAGAATTTAACTTTTCTGACTGTAGATAAAATGATCAATTAAATAAGAGGCTTATTCCAAAGTAAAAATTTGTTAGGATCCTCTTCATACATAAACACATACATAGACAGACAAACACCAAAACACAGCTGGGATCTTCTTTTGTTCCTCGGTTTCCTATGGAACAGAAACTGGAAAACCATTATTAACCACCCTGGCGTTCTATTAAGATCGCCAGGGCGGCTGCGGGAGGGTTTTTTTTAAATAAAAAAAAAACTATTTCATGCAGCCAACTGAAAGTTGGCTGCATGAAAGCCCACTAGAGGGCGCTCCGGAGGCGTTCTTCCGATCGCCTCCGGCGCCCAGAATAAACAAGGAAGGCCGCAATGAGCGGCCTTCCTTGTTTTGCTTAGATCGTCGCCATAGCGACGAGCGGAGTGACGTCATGGACGTCAGCCGACGTCCTGACGTCAGCCGCCTCCGATCCAGCCCTTAGCGCTGGCCGGAACTTTTTGTTCCGGCTACGCTGGGCTCAGGCGGCTGGGGGGACCCTCTTTCGCCGCTGCTTGCGGCGAATCGCCGCAGAGCGGCGGCGATCGGGCAGCACACGCGGCTGGCAAAGTGCCGGCTGCGTGTGCTGCTCTTTATTTGAACAAAATCAGCCCAGCAGGGCCTGAGCGGCAGCCATCGGCGGTGATGGACGAGCTGAGCTCGTCCATACCGCTAAGATGGTTAACCTCTAACAAGATCCCTGCACAAACGGTGTTCAGGAATGTTCCTTATTTTCCTATATTCCAGCATCTCCTGCTTTACTTCATTGACCTCCTGAGTAAGTTTTCCTGGAAACCAACTTACCTCAGCTTGTAAGTTGCCCTTCTGTGCCATAACGCTGTAAGGAACCCAGGACCTATCCTGGCCCCTCTGCCTGTTCCCCCACCTTGGAGAGTACACCTCAGCTTCTCTCCTCCTGGTAAGGAATTTATTATCGCTGAAATAATTCTGCCTGTCTCTCCCAAGTGACGGGCAAAACCGTTTCATGTGTCCCTGTTCTCCACAGTGGTAGCAACGCCGGGTCACATGACTTCTCTGGGGCTTATTTACTATATGTGCATCTCTGTCCCTTACAGGCTGCACAGCAAAAACTCCATTGAAATTTCTCCTGTGTTGCACTGATGATTTGAAAGGGTTATTTTTCAAATCATCTCTTGGACTCTGTAAAGTCCTGTTCCTCTGAATGGGCCTTGCCAGATCATGCTCCTGCTTACTCTTTGGCATCTCAAAAACTGAACCACTGCATTCAGAAGAACTACTATAACCAGCATCACTTTCACCTGGACACTGATTAACTGCTTCACTACTGGAGGACACAGACAATGTTTCCAACTTGCATTGTGCATCCTTCAACTGCTCAGTCAGACCTGCATTCTGAAGAAGCAATCTTTTATTTTCCTCAATAATTTGTTGCTGGGAAATGGCAACCACATTTGCCTCTTCAGCAGCAATTGTTAAAATGGAGATTGCACTTTGCAAGTCTTTCACACTGTCTTTCAGCCTCTGAACCTCATTTTCTAGGTTTGATTTTTGTTCAAACAGACCCCTGTATTGCTCTGCTATCCATTGGGCTGCAAGAATAAGCATAGCTTTGCCCTCCTTTTTCTTCAGCTTCTTATTGTTTATCAGATCACACACATACATTTGGGCTTGTTTCCATGGATCTATAGAGCTTTGCATTACATTAACCATACCTTCTAGATCTTTTACTTTATGCTGGGAATACACGGTTCGTTTTTGCCTTCGTTTAAACCTTCGATTCGTTCGGTAAACGAATCGAGTGTTGAAAACGTATGTGAAAATAGTCATAATCTCATTATAGTTTCGATTAATAGACCCCAAAAACGAACGACTAGTGATCGAACATGTTTGATATTATCTCTCTTTATCCATCTAATCGAGCCATTGGTAGGCTTGATGGCTGTTCAGATCGATTATATATTCGTTTATGCTAGTCCGTCCCTGTAAAAAGGGATTTTCGTTTTGTTTCTTTGCAGCCTTCGATCATTGGAAAAACGAAACCATCAGAATCGAAAAAAAAAACGAAACCGTGGGTGGTGATATTAACCGTATGACCGATTATTTCGGGATCGAAAAGGACAAAAGGCACAATCGAAACGAAGGTTTAAACGAAGGCAAAAACGAACCGTGTATTCCCAGCATTAGTCTTTTTCACAAGAAACCATTGTACAGAGGTCTCCATTTTGTTTACCTCTAAACAAGACAATGGCCACTCTATTCAATGCAAGCACTTTGATCTCTGTACACAACAATAGGCAGAGTCTACACTGAAACCAAGTGGCTGCTACACCACATGCTGCTTGCTCACTTTTTAATCTGTCTGAAGTATAACATCAATTTCAGACCTCAAACACAAATCCAACATGCAATACACAATGTTTAGAGAGAATATTCACCATTTCACACAGTACTGCTTTCTTAATTGGGGCATCAGACCCTCTATAGGAATATCAGATTCCTGGAAAGCTTTCTTGGGCATCAGACCCATTTATTTTCTTTAGGAATATCAGATTCCTGGGAGAGGCGCTACAGAAGCGCTTTCCTTCCGGGTTCTATTAATCCGCTCTAACAGTACAGGGTGGTAATAAAAATATAATTAATCACCCAATACTGTATATGGCGGATCCAACTTCTCGACACCAAACTGATAGCTCAATTTCATCGGAGGCAGCTACAAGATAATTTAGCAGATATCAGATCTGCAACCCAGGTAAAATTCCCCCCCTTCTAAGTGAATAATCTCTCTCCAGCTAAGAGACAGAACCACAACACTCAAGTCTATGGAACAGCATCTCTGTCTAGCTAAGAGCTACAGACACCACGCAACACTCAAATTGGTGGAAATGCATCTCATAAAGTTTATATTGCATGTGATATTTGTGATACAGGTACAGACATTGATGTATTACAGTAAGCACCAAGTACAGTGAAATTCAACAGTATAAAGCATAAAGCTTAGAAACCAATGCACAAAATAACCTGAATGCAGCTTCCCAATATGTCCTACAAATACAACCCATATTCCCCAGAACCATTACATGATCTTATCTTACCCATTCCAAGAGAAACAGCTCTCACCGCAGACCACAGCACACAGAGAGTAGAAAACAGCATGCTCAAAGACAATATACCCCTTGACTCCACCCCCTCAACATACATCACTTCCCTGTGAGAAGGCTCAGTGTGATTGGCTAAAAGGATGCAGATTTGAATTTTATCCCCGCCCAGGGTCAGTTAGCAGGAAGTGAAGTCTTTTGTCTTAGAAACATGTGCTCTAAAAATGGATGCAATGCCTGCTCCACAAAAGCAAGCAGTGAAACATACAGTCCATATCTTACACAGATAAAGTGTACAAAGACAAGTGTGTCTTACCTACAGTCAAGCATAGTGGTGGGAGAGTGTCTTGGTTTCAGGACTGTATGAGTACTGCCTGCACTGGGGTGCTACAGTTCATTGAGGGAACCATGAATGCCAACATGTACAGTGACATACTGAAGCAAAGCATGACCCTTTCCTTTTGGAAACTGGGTCCCAGGAAAGTATTCCAACATGATAACAACTCTAAACACATCTCCAAGATGACCACTGCATTGCTAAAGAAACTTGGGGTAAATGTGCTGGACTTGCCAAGCATGTCTCCTGTCCTGACCTAAACCTAATTTTCATCTATTTTCCCTGCACTGCAATAATCCATCAAATAAGGAATGAAATCCTGCATATATTTCTTTTGCAATTTTTTTTTACCAAACTATTGCCACATGTATAAAAATTGTAGTCAGGGGCGTTCCTAGGGTCCTTGGAGATCAGTGGCACCTGGGGGCACTAGGTGGGGGCTATGTCACTCACTACCCCCAGTTGGGTATTGAGTGACAGCAGGGACCCCCGTTTAGATAGTGAGTGACAGCAGGGACCCCCGTTTAGATAGTGAGTGACAGCAGGGACCCCCAGTTAGGTAGTGAGTGACAGCAGGGACCCCAGTTAAATAGTGAGTGACAGCAGGGACCCCCAGTTAAATAGTGAGTGACAGCAGGGACCCCCAGTTAATTAAATAGTGAGTTACAGCAGGGACCCCCTGTTGGGGGTTACCTGTGCCACCAGGCCCCACCAGCAGTTACCTGTGCCACCAAGCTCCACCAGCAGCTACCAGTGCCACTAGGCACTGCTCCACCAGCAGTTACCTGTGCCACCATGCTGTCACCGTGCCCCCACTGTCTGTGCCACCACTGCTACTGCCACTGTACTCTCGTTCTGCCATTGCTACTGTACTCTCAGGCTGCCCTTGCCACTGTACTCTATGAATCTTCAGCGCTAATCATATACATCCACCACCACAAACACCATAGAAAATGTATGCGCTTACCAGATTGTTACAGACCTCAATAACAGGGCGCCTGAGGAAACTGTAGCAGTGAAACCGGTCGGGTGAGGCGGATGTGTGGCTGGACGGCGTCCTGTGATATTTACATGCTGATTTCTGCTTCGAGTCCCTGTAACAAGGACCCAGATGTGAGTGATCCTTGAACGATATTATTGTTTGTTTTAAACCGATTTTTATTAAACATAAGATAGATACACTTAGATGAGTCTATCATTGTCTTTTCATGCAAACTTTGATGAATACGGCTTGAAATATTGCTGACATTCATATGTGGAGAGGAGGCCAGCTGGGAAGATACCGGCCACTGACCTTATTATGCTATGTTGCAGACCCTGTAATTAAGGTCTGTAACAATCTGGTAAGCGCATCCATTTTCTATGGTGTTCGTGGTGGTGGATGTATATGATTAGCGCTAAAGATTTTATATACAGTTGATGAAGACGCTATACTGAAGTGTTGGACTTTGGCTGCTTTTCTAATGAACTTTGATTGATGCTATATGTGGTTGCGCTGATATATTCTTCTATTGTACTCAATGAATGCCACTGCACCGTCTGTTCCTCATACGGCCGTATCTGTTGCATTGCATGTGTCGAATGAGTATCATAGTCTGCCCGTATGCTCCACACGTTGCCACCTTGACAAGAGAGGAACTCTTGCATTGAGAACCAGGGCTGCTGAAATCCGGAACCGGGAGACATCCGGATAGTTGCTATCGGGATATCTCCCAGTAAACCTGTGCGGGCTGGGCGGGGGGGTCAATTTTACCTGGCTGACATCTTCTTCCGTCCGTCCCTTGGCGCCTCCCACGATGCGGTCCAAGCGGTGGTCACGTGATTACAAACACTTCCTCCTTCCAGGTTGAAGGAGGAAGTGTTTGTAATCACGTGATGCGCGTGGAGAAGACGTCAGACAGGTAAGATTGACCCCCCCGCCCAGCCCGCACAGGTTTACTGGGAGATATCCCGATAGCAACTATCCGGGTATCTTCCGGTTCCGGATTTGAGCAGCCCTATTGGGATCGATCCATCAGACGGAAGTCCCCTGCAGGTCAGGATATAGTTACCTCCCACATCGCACAACTGTCTAGCAGTGCTAAGCAAGTCCCGGGCAAATGTTACCACAGGGGGAAAAAAGCAGGTGCCCAAGAGAGACTCAAAAGGAAATGTTTTCAATCTCCTGTCCCTTCTATTCTACTAGCGAATGTATGCTCATTCCCGAACAAGGTGGGTGAACTGATACTATTCAGCAGCAAACACTCGATTGGCAGGTACTCTCCTGTTTTCTGCTTCACTGAGACCTGACTGAAGACGGCATTATTGATAATGCTCTACAAGTGCCAGGCTATGACCTGTTCCTCGCAGACAACGACCATGCTCTCTCTGGCAAAAGGCGGGGGGGGGCGTCATAGGCTTCTACATCAATACGACCTGGTGCACTAACACTTCCATCCTTAGCAAGGTCTGTTCCCTGGACCTCAAATTCCATATCCTTAAACTGCAGGCCACAGTACTCTCCCAGGGAGATCTCCTTTGTTCTCATTGGCATATATATCCCACCTGACGCTAACACCAAGTATGCTCTACAGACTCTTAGCGACAACATCTCATGGTGGGAGAACATCTTTCCAGAGGCTCTCATCATCATCCTGGGGGACTTCAATAATGCCAACCTGAGACAAAAGCTGACTCGCTACAAGCAACACGTTTCTTGCCCCACCAGAAATCGCAGCACCCTGGACCACTGCTATACAGTCCACAAGAGTCATACAAAGTCACCCAGGGAACTCTGACCACTACCTAATCCACTAATCACCACTTACAGAAGGCATCTTGAGACCACCAAGCCTGTCATCAAGACGGTCAAAAGGTGGACAGTAGAGGCAAAGATGGCGCTACAGGCATGCTTTGACTGCACAGCCCTTGAGGCTCCGACCCTGGAAGAATGGACAGAGAATATCACCTCTTACATCAGGTTCTGTGAAGACTTGCATTTCCCAACAAAGACCTTCAAGGTCTTTCCTAACAACAAGCCATGGTTTAAAAGCAAGCTGCGCCAGCTTCGCATGCGCAAGTAGGAGGCTCACAGGTCCGGAAACCTAGAGAAGTTCAGAGAAGCCAAGAATTACCTGAAGCTGGAATTGAAAAGTGCTAAGAGGGGCTACTCCGACAATCTAAGTCTCAGCCTCCGGTCCAACAAAATTGAATAAGGTATGGAAAGGCCTGAGGATGAGGTGACTAGATCAGATAAGACTTCACGTCCTTCATCCCCAGGGAGGTACGGAGTTACAGCTACAGAGACAGTCCAGGAGGAAGAGGTTCTACACAATCTCCACAAGCTCAACCCCAAGAAAGCCGGTGGCCCAGATGAGGTGTCATAAATCTGCTTGAGGACCTGCGCAGATCAGCTGGCTCCCATCCTCGGAAGCAGGAAATTTATTTAAACGAAATATAGCACAATTTTATTTTAAACGTTATTCATGCTTATCGTTTAAAACCCTGCGCCCTTTTTTCCCGGCGCCCTTTTTTAACCTACGCCCCATCCTCACCTCTATTTACAACAGGTCCCTGAGGGAGGGCAAGGTCCCTTCCTGCTTTAAGAGGTCTAAAACTATCCCAGTTCCCAAAAAGCCAGGAAACACAGAGCATAACTACAGACCAGTAGCTCTAACCCCAGTCATGATGAAGATCTTCGAGCGACTGATTCTTGGCCTCCTGAAGCAGTCCACAAACTCCCGCCTTGACCCACATCAATTTGCCTACAGATCAAATAGGTCAGTAGAGGATGCTATAAATGTCAGCTTGGCATACATCACAGAACACCTGGAGAGACCGGACTCCTACGCAAGGATCCTGTTCTTGGACTTTAGCTCTGCATTTAATACTATCTGCCCGGACATCCTGCTAGACAATGTTTTACAACTCCGAGTCGACACCAGTCTCGGCAGGTGGGTCAGGGACTTCCTCTCCAATAGTACTCAACGGGTCAGGCTAGGCAACTACATCTCCATCAAGAGAACCACCAACATAGGTGCACCGCAGGGGTGTGTACTGTCCCCACTCCTGTTTTCCTTGTACACCAACAACAGTACCTCAATCGCAGACTCCATTAACCACTTGAGGACCCACCCTTTACCCCCCCTTAAGGACCAGCGCTGGTTTAGGTGATCTGTGCTGGGTGGGCTGTGCAGCCCCCAGCACAGATCAAATGGCACTCAGAGCGATCAGATCGCCCCCCTTTTTTCCCCACTAGGGGGATGATGTGCAGGGGGGGTCTGATCGCTCCTCCTGGCTGGCATTTTGCGGGGGGGGCACCTCAAAGCCCCCCTCCGCGGCGAAATCCTCCCCCTCCCTCTCCTACCTGCTCCCCCGGGAGATCTGGGCTGCACAGGACGCTATCCGTCCTGTGCAGCCAGTGACAGGACGTCCCCTGTCACATGGAGGCGATCCCCGGCCGCTGATTGGCCGGGGATCGCCGATCTGCCTTACGGCGCTGCTGCGCAGCAGCGCCGTACAAATGTAAACAAAGCAGATTATTTCCGCTTGTGTTTACATCTAGCCTGCGAGCCGCCATCGGCGGCCCGCAGGCTATTCACGGAGCCCCCCGCCGTGAATTGACAGGAAGCAGCCGCTCGTACGAGCGGCTGCT
Source organism: Hyperolius riggenbachi (assembly GCF_040937935.1). Lineage (NCBI taxonomy): Eukaryota > Metazoa > Chordata > Amphibia > Anura > Hyperoliidae > Hyperolius > Hyperolius riggenbachi. The sequence continues at coordinate 284,365,057 of NC_090646.1, forward strand.
TCCTGATTAATTAGGCTGCAGCTGGCGACGCAGTACTGCGTCGCTGGTCCTGCAGCTGCCACTTTGCCGACGCACGTTATGAGTGTGCGGTCGGCAAGTGGTTAAGGTCATCAAATTTGCAGATGACACAACAATCATCGGCCTCATCAGCGGTAATAGAGAGCATGCCTACTGCAGCGAGATTGAAAGGATCTGCAACTGGTGAAAGGACAATAACCTTGTCCTCAACACTGCAAAGACTGTTGAACTGATCATGGATTTCATGAGGCTCCCATCGTCCCTCCACCCAGTACTCATTGGGGAGACTGAGGTCTCCAGAGTATCAAGTGTCCGGTTCCTTGGAACAACAATAACTAATGACCTAAGATGGGAGCAGAACACAACTAAAATTTAAAAGGCACAACAGAGGCCATTTTTCTTGCGCCAGCTGAAAAAAAATTTGATATACGACGGGAACTGTTCAGCTTCTACAAAGCCACAGTCGAATCCATTCTCTGCTCCTCGCTCATTGACTGGTATGCAGGGGCACCTGCCAGCGACAAACAAACTCCAGTGAATAATCAAGACTGCGGAAAAGACCATAGGATCGCCCCTGCCTCCCTTGGATGTCCTTAACCACTTGATGACCCACCCTTTACCCCCCCTTAAGGACCAGCGCTGTTTTTACTGATCTGTGCTGGGTGGGCTCTGCAGCCCCCAGCACAGATCAGGTAGCAGGCAGAGAGATCAGATTGCCCCCCTTTTTTCCCCCCTATGGGGATGATGTGCTGGGGGGGTCTGATCTCTTCTGCCTGCTGGGTGTTGCGGGGGGGGCACCTCAAAGCCCCCCTCCGCGGCGAAATTCCCCCCTCCCTCTCCTACCTGCTGCCCCCCCGGCGATCGAGGCTGCACAGGACGCTATCCGTCCTGTGCAGCCAGTGACAGGACGTCCCCTGTCACATGGAGGCGATCCCCGGCCGCTGATTGGCCGGGGATCGCCGATCTGCCTTACGGGGCTGCTGCGCAGCAGCGGCGTACAAATGTAAACAAAGCGGATTATTTCCGCTTGTGTTTACATTTAGCCTGCGAGCCGCCATCGGCGGCCCGCAGGCTATTCACGGAGCCCCCCGCCGTGAATTGACAGGAAGCAGCCGCTCGCGCGAGCGGCTGCTTCCTGATTAATTAGCCTGCAGCTGGCGACGCAGTACTGCGTCGCTGGTCCTGCAGCTGCCACTTTGCCGACGCACGGTATAAGCGTGCGGTCGGCAAGTGGTTAAACTACCAGAATGAGGTTGAAGGCCACCAGGATCTTGCATAATCCCCCATCCCATCCAGGTAGTCACTACTTCATCCTGCTCCCATCAGGTCGACGTTTCAGAGCCCTCCCCTCTAAGACCACCAGGCGAAGCCGAACGTTCTTCCCCCAGGCTGTACACCTACTGAACGCACTCTAGACCTAGGGGGGCAGCACTTCACCTGTCGCCCTCCCCTAACTACCAACACTCCCGTGCCGGAACTATGCCGCACTCCTAAGCTGTAGAAGTCCTGTTTGTCCATGCTGCTGTTTGAATGCTTGCCTTGAGATCTGTGAAGACATTTTCACATATTGACAATGCCACGTCTGTTCTTTTTGCGCTGTATTGTACTACCGTATAAGAAAACTATAAAGAGACACAACTAGGAAGTTATACATTAACCATATTTATTACTAAGTTTTATTTTTAGTTTACTTCTTATTATCTCTTTTCCAAGGTTTGTATTCTGTAGGAGAAGTTATTCAGTCTCTACCTGTAATCATACTTACCCTTCAATGTCCTTATCTGGGTCAGATTATTTTAGTGTTGCTACACAAATGACTAAGTGTGCTGCAGCATGCCTTGAATATCAATTATTCCCGTCACAGTGAGAACTGCAAATGTTTGGCCTGTGGTCATCTGCTGTCTTTTATGGTAAATCTCCCACTGTTAGTCTAATTATGAGAAGAAGTTGATTAATGTTTAAATGTGTTTAATGCTGGATTTTGCAATTACAATACCCAGACTAGTTCAAATACTTAACAATATTTGATTCTGGATGCAGTACTTGTTTTAAATAGGAACTTTAACCCAGGATTGAACTTCATTCCAATCAGTAGCTGATACCACCTTTCCCCAGTAAATCTTTACCTTTTCTCGAATAGATCATCAGAGGGGGTCTGTATGGCTAATATTGTGGTGAAACCCCTCCCACAGTGTGATCTAATGACCATGGTCCTGAGAGTTTCCTGTCTGTGAGCCTCGATGCATTGTGGGAAATAACAGCTTTTCCAACTGACAAGCAACTAGCATCTCCCTCTGTGCATAGAGCTCTCAGTAACAAACATTCCACTCAGATCACCAGGCAGAACTAAAGATATCCCCACTAGTGATAAATGTCAGAATGTAAATGAGGGAGAGGAAACATTTATCAATGGGCAAACACTGACTAAATAATCTATAAATTACTATTGCAAACAACAAGCAATTTTATTCATTATGTTATTTTCCCTACAGTTCCACTCTAAACATTAAACATTCTGTAAGAAAGGACATTGACATTGCAAAAATTATTCAGACAATGCCTGCCCCCGAGCTCGAAGTCAGTGCTCTAAAGTTATTTTGGGGAAAAGAAAATATAAATATACATATATATACTGGTATATATATAGAGAGAAAGAGGGAGAGAAAGAGAATATGTTGGTGTTTTATAAATCAATAATCATACTAATATATATTATTATTATTATGATTACAAACTTACTACTTACAAACAGGTTCCGTGAGATTGTAAGTTGATTTTTTTTTTGTACAAATCAGACCTCAGCAAAAGTTTCTGAAAGGTTTGTGAATTGGTGACTGTGTGAATTTAAGAACAGCCTGGCCTGATTATAAGTATACTGTAGGGAAGGTGTTCAGAAAGTAATTCTCTGTACTAAAGCAACATTAGTAGCTGAGCATTGTATGCCTTCCTAATGATCTTTTTCAATGTAACGTGTAAAAGTACGTTTTCATCCACAGTCCTAAAGAGATTGTCTGCCTTTGGATATATAGTAGCTAGGTATATTTGCCTTCAATAAAGGTAGCTAGGTATAGTTGCAGCCAGTATAGGTGACTTCAGTATAGGTAGCTAGGTATAAGTGCAGCCAGTATAGGTAAGCTAGGTATAGGTGCCTTCAGTATCGGTAGCTAGGTATAGGTGCCTTCAGTATAGGTAGCTAGGTATAGGTGTAGCCAGTATAGGTTAGCTAGGTATAGGTGCCTCCTTCAGAAAAGGTTAGCAAGGTATAGGTGCCGCCTCCCTATAGGTGATGGAGGGGGGAGCCGTGGCCACACTGAGACTCAGCTACGTGGAGAGGAGCCCGACTTCTCCCTCCCTCTCCCCGGGGCTCCCCCCTCTTTGCAGAGTAAGCGCAGAAGGAAGCCTCGTATGCGCAACTCACCTCCTGCCCGTTCCAATCGCCACTCACTTGCCGCTGGTCTCCTCCGTCTGCATAGCTGCTGATACACTCTCTACTTCCTGTTTAGTGGGAAGTAGAGAGTGTATCAGCGGCTATGCAGACAGAGGAGATCAGCAGCAAGTGAGCAGCAATTGGAAAGGGCAGGGAGGTGAGTTGCGCATACGAGGCTTCCCGCTGCGCTTACTCTGCAAAGAGGGGGAGCACAGAGGAGAGTCCTGGGGAGAGGAAGGGAGAACGTGATGGAAACCCCCAGCCGCTGTACCCCTCCGGTGCCCTGTGCATTTCTACTTTACCTGTCACGCCACCCACTATTGTCCGCCGTGCTTCTACAATCTGGCCCCATGTGACTACCTGCATATAGCACGTGGGGCGCGTGTGTGACATCTCACACGCCCGCCCTACATGATAAAATGCCGGCAACCATGTGGGGCTCAAATAGCCAATGTGGCACTACAAGGAAAGCAGCAGCGTGGGCAGCGGCAGGTAAAGTATAACTGCAAGGGGCACTTGGGGGGAGGAGGGAGCATAAAACATTAGTGGGACAGCAAGGTCTCTTAGGTCTCTTCTGTGAGGGCACATCAATGCCGTGGAAGAATCTAGTAATTACGTCCAAATGTCCTTCATTTGCTGCATCTGTTTTGAATGCAAGTTGTGTAATCTGCCTGTGTTTTGGGCTCTGCACATCTATGCAGCTGGTCAATTCAGGTGCAGCCTGCATTTGGAATCTCCTGTTGTACAAAAAATGTAAGTCTACTTATGGCTAGCTGCATCCATGTGTATCAGTTTGCATTCAGTTAATCTAGATTAGGGTTTAGTGCATGTTTTGCATCTGATTTGTAATCAAGGTGTGTATTTAAGTCCCTGGGGGAGCTGCACACCTCTTTTGGTTTCATTTCTGTTGCAGCCTGATTAGGAACGCTGCCAATTTTTTCCTGTTCTTTAGAAAATGTGTAGACCATTTATGGCTAGCAGCCTCAGGTTCATACTATGTTTTAATTGTTAGCTAGTGGTTAGGTCTCTTCCGTGAGAGCATGTTATCACCGTGGTAGCATGGGCGTTCCAATAGGGGATGCAGCCCATGCGCCCGTGGGGGGGCCCGGGCCCCCCCTAGGGCCCGCTCATGGACGATTTGGGGGGCTGGAGGGGTCGCACCATGAGGGGAAAGCTATGGCCACACTCGGCGGGGAGGGGGGAAGGTCCCCCCCCCCTGCCTCACCTCGGGCTTTCCCCTCTGTGCTCCCCTCCAGCTTCAATAGCTATACAAGACAAGTGCAGTGGAGCAGCGGGCATCGGCAGGCAAACATACCTTCCGTGCGTTCCAGTGCGGACACTTCTCGCTCTAGTGACTGACGCGACTTCCTGTATAAAACAGGAAGTCGCGCTCACAGTCTCTGCAGGGGGGCCCGGGGGCTCTTTGTTACGCCCCTGCGTGGTAGAGTCTAGTACTGAACAATCTGTGCAAAAACTGTGTTGGACGCTAATGTCCTCCATTTGATGCATCTGTTTTGGATGCAGGTTGTGTAATCTGGCCGTGTTTTGGGCTCTGCACCTCTATGCAGCTGGTCAACTCGGGTGCAGCCTGCATTTGGAAGCGCTGTCAATATCTCCTGTTGTACCTCAGTGGAACAGTGGCCAGGGCCAGCGTCACAATAACTGCAAGATTTCATCCTGCAATCGATCGGTAATCAGTTTATGGTGGCCAACACATCTCTCTCCAATCAAATTCAGTCAGAGAGAGATCTGTGTCTTAGTCTATCAGTAGTCAAAATCGCGAGATGTATGGCTACCTTCACCGCTTATCTCTATCTTTCTCCACTGCCTTAAAGCTAATGGGATTCTTTTTTTTTCTAAAGAAATGAGATACTTACCTCCCCCGTTTAAATCCACCGCTGGGGGGGGACTTCAAAAGTCTTCGGGAAGCCGAGTCCTCCCGAAGACAGGCAGCTCCATACTACACACACGCAAGCACGTGATAGGGGGCGCACGCGTGTGCGCAGTATAGTATATACAGTATAGCACTCGGGCTCCCGAACACTTCCGAAGCTTCCCTTCGGTGGAGGAGAGAGCAGTATTTGACTAATTTAGTCAAATACTGCTACGGGGAGCCAGTGCTGGAATGGGCACCAGGAGAGGGAAGGCTCATTAGGACCCAAAGCCTTTCCTCTCCTTGGGTAAGTATCTGGCATTTTTTTTTACTTCTTGCCGACCGTGTCAAGCCGATGGGTGTGGACCGCGATGGCAGCCCCGGGACCGCCTAATGCCGAATGGCGTAAGGTCCTTGGGGCCTGTTTTGCAGAAGATCGTGTGCGCTTATGTGCGCACATCTCTGCTTGGCAGGGCCGGATTACCGACCAGGCAACAAAAGCAGTCGCTTGGGGCCCCATTCAGAGTCAAAGGAGCCCTATCAGCACATAAACCAGCCCTCGCCATCCTGTCAGCGGTGGCTGGATGGTATAATGGTTAACCAGCTGAGAGGTCTGGACGAGCTCAGCTCGTCCATCACCGCCGGAGGCTGCCGCTCAGGCCCTGCTGGGCCGATTTTCATCGAATAAAAAGCAGCACATGCAGCCGGCACTTTGCCAGCCGCGTGTGCTGCCTGATTGCCGCCGCAGCGCGGCGATCCGCCGCGTGCAGCGGCGAAAGAGGGTCCCCCCAGCCGCCTGAGCCCAGCGTAGCCGTAACAAAAAGCTCCGGCCAGCGCTAAGGGCTGGATCGGAGGCGGCTGACGTCAGGACGTCGGCTGACGTCCATGACGTCACTCCGCTCGTCGCCATGGCGACGAGGTAAGCGAAACACGGAAGGCTGCTCATTGCGGCCTTCCGTGTTACTTCTGGCCGCCAGAGGCGATCAGAAGAACGCATCCCGAGCGCCCTCTAGTGGGCTTTCATGCAAACCCTCCCGCAGCCGCCCTGGCGATCTTAATAGAACGCCAGGGTGGTTAAAGGGACTCTGAGCAGTGCAGTAACTATGGAAAGATGCATATCATTTTAAAGCTCTCTTTCTCCCCTTTCCAATGATATATAAACGGCCATCCTATGCCTTTTAGTTTTCGCTATTTTTGCGATCGAAATCATGGCCACAGCAATTTTGATCGCGAAAATAGCGAAAACTAAAAGGCATAGGGTGGCAGTTTATCTATCATAGGAAAGAGGAGAAAGAGAGCTTCAAAATGATATGCATCTTTCCATAGTTACATTGTATTACACAGGACGAATTTTCTCCAAAGTCGGCAGCTCGATTCAGCACAATGCAATGAAATATAAGGAACCCAGGGGGATATAATTACAAACATTATGCTGTAGGTGTGAGGATGTAATTAATTAGTTGTGGGTATGCTTAAAGGCATACCCACAGGCACTGCTCGGAGTCCCTTTAAGGGCTCTGCCTCTGACACAGGAGACCAGGGTTCGAATCCCGGCTCTGCCTGTTCAGTAAGCCAGCACCTATTCAGCAGGAGACCTTAGGCAAGTCTCTCTAACACTACGACTGCCTATAGAGCGCGTCCTAGTGGCTGCAGCTCTGGCGCTTTGAGTCCGCCAGGAGAAAAGCGCGATATAAATGTTATTTGTCTTGTCTTGTCAAATGATGCCGTGCGCTGCTGATTGTCTTCAGAGCCAGGCTCTCCTCCTAGGTCCCCCCCCCTCCTGCAACTGTGCGCCCTGCTGCTGCCCACTCCTCCCTCCCTTCCCACAGAGAACCACAGCTGCAGCAAGAATGATAGCAGCAGATGGCAAACACTCACTCACCTATCCATGATCCAAGCGATAGAGATCCTGTCATCTGAAACCCATCTGTCTCTTCTACAGTGCAGCCACTCGCTCTGCACTTCCTGATTCTCAGATCAGACAGGAAGTAGGAAGTAGTAATAGTAGTAGTAACAGAGCAGCAGCACTCTAGAGGAGACAGATGGGCTCCGGATGACGGGACCTCTATTGCTTGGATCGCAATAGGTGAATGTGAGTCATCTGGTGCTGTCATTCTCCCCCGCTGCAGCTGCCTTCTCTGCTGGACTATCGTATTCACTGGGATGGAGGCTGCATGGTGGCTGTCTAGTTTGGGAGGAAATCGGTTGTTCGGTGGTGGGGGTGGTTATGTAATTCTGTCTGGGGAACGGCTTCCGGTTTGGCGGTGTCCAGAGCTTTCTGCTATTGCCAGGCCTGAGATGCAGGGGGAAAGTGCTGCTGCTGTGATATCTGGCACACTCTTCACAGGGGTGTCCCAGCCCCTGAGTGCAAATGTCCCAGCCATTCATCTCTCACTCTGCATTTTGCCGTTGCTATTCCCTGCATTGTGCACCCACAGAGGAAAGCGGGCTGTTGCCCATAGCAACCAGTAGCCCGGCTGCCCCGGTGTGTGTGGCATGATGCTGTGCAGCTGCATCGTCTGATTCTATTACGACATGATGGGGGGGCCCAAATCAGTTACTTTGCTTAGGGCCCCATTTAGCCTTAATCCGGCTCTGCTGCTTGGTAGGCGAAGCTCCGCTCTGCATTCAGCCTCCCAGGTTCGATTTCGCCGTCTCTTTAGTTAGTACTGCGCTGTGATCCACGGCAGCGCTGTACTGGGGACAGCCATCTGACACGGCTGTCCCCTCCAGTGGCTCAGCGGTGATCGGCTGTCATAGGCTTCAGCGTATGATAGCTGATCACGGGGATTGGCTGGCGGGGGGAGTACAAAAATAAAAAAAGACACATTTTTATTATAACAATAAAGAAATAAATGTTGACAACAATAAATAAACATTGGGGGAGCAATCAGACCCCACCAGCAGAAAGTTGGTGGGGAGAAAAGGAGGGGGGGGGGATCACTGCGGCGAGGCTTTAAAGCTGCAGTGGCCTATTTCTTGAGAAATGGCCTGGTCATTAGGGGGGTTTAACACTGCGATCCCCCAAGTGGTTAAGAAGCGGTTTCCATTGACTTTAATCCCTGTTAATGCCACATAAGTACCTTCTACTGTTCGTACTCTGACACAAGCAAATCTTGGCATAGTTCCTTTCCACTCCTCTTCCCAATTCACTTAAAGGAAAACTGAAGTGAGAGGGATATGGAGGCTGCCATATTTATTTCCTTTTAAACAATACCAGTTGCCTGGCTATCCTGCTGATCTGTTTGGTTGCAGTAGTTTCTAAATCACACCAGAAACAAGCATGCAGCTAATCTTGTCAGATCTGACAATGTCAGAAACACCTGATCTGCTGCATGCTTGTTCAGGGGCTATGGCCAAAAGTATTAGAGGCAGTGGATCAGCAGGACAGTCAGGCAACTGGTATTGCTTAAAAGGAAATAAATATGGCAGCCTCCATATAACTCTCACTTCAGTTGTCCTTTAACTCTCCTCTTCTTCTACATCCCCCTCCACCGCCCTCCAAAAACCTATGAAAAATGAAAGGAAAGTGATAAAGATACAGTTTCCTCAGGAAGACTGTTCTACTACTCACACTAAGGGGAGCATTGCTTATTATTTTTAGGACGATATTCCTCAGACATGTGGAGGGCTGCATTTGGCTGCTCTATTTTGCCCTGAAGAGGCCAGAATAAATAACAGAATATTTCCCCTACTGAATCATAGTTTTCAGGTCCTCACAACTCCTAAATTTACTTGCACAAACTAAAGGTGGCCATTAATAATTCAATCCCGAAAGCCAATCAATCATTTCAGATAGCTGCGGTAATTGATCTCAAATGATCATTCGGCTGAATTCCCGCCAACCAATTCAATCAAATCAATGGGGTTGATTAGAATATACAGTGGGTTGCAAATGTATTCGGCCCCCTTGAAGTTTTCCACATTTTGTCACATTACTGCCACAAATATGAATCAATTTTATTGGAATTCCACATGATAGACCAACACAAAGTGGTGTACACATGAGAAGTGGAACAAAAATCATACATGATTCCAAAATTTTTTACAAATAAATAACTGCAAAGTGGTGTGTGCATAATTGTTCGGCCCCCTTTGATCTGAGTGCAGTCAGTTGCCTATAGACATTGCCTGATGAGTGCTAATGACTAAATAGATAGCACCTGTGTGTAATCTAATGTCAGTACAAATACAGCTGCTCTGTGACGGCCTCAGAGGTTGTCTAAGAGAATATTGGGAGCAACAACACAGTGAAGTCCAAAGAACACACAAGACAGGTCCAAGACAGGTCAGGGATCAAGATGTTGAGAAATTTAAACCAGGCTTAGGCTACAAAAAGATTTCCAAAGCCTTGAACATCCCAAGGAGCACTGTTCAAGCGATCATTCAGAAATGGAAGGAGTATGGCACAACTGTAAACCTACCAAGACAAGGCCATCCACCTAAACTCACAGGCCGAACAAGGAGAGCGCTGATCAGAAATGCAGTCAAGAGGCCCATGGTGACTCTGGACGAGCTTCAGAGATCTACAGCTCAGGTGGGAGACTGTCCATAGGACAACTATTAGTCATGCACTGTACAAATTTGGCCTTTATGGAAGAGTGGCAAGAAGAAAGGCATTGTTAACAGAAAGCATAAGAAGTCCCGTTTGCAGTTTGCCACAAGCCATGTGGGGGACACAGCAACCATGTGGAAGAAGGTGCTCTGGTCAGATGAGACCAAAATGGAACTTTTTGGCCAAAATGCAAAATGCTATGTGTGGCAGAAAACTAACACTGCACATCACTACCATCCCCACTGTCAAATATGGTGATGGCAGCATCATGCTCGGGGGGTGCATCTCTTCAGCACGGACAGGGAAGCTGGTCAGAGTTGATGGGAAGATGGATGGAGCCAAATACAGGGCAAACTTTGAAGAAAACCTCTTGGAGACTGCAAAAGACTTGAGACTGGGGCGGAGGTTCACCTTCCAGCAGGACAATGACCCTAAACATAAAGCCAGGGCAACAATGGAAAGTTTTCAAAACAAAACATATCTATGTGTTAGAATGGCCCAGTCAAAGTCCAGATCTAAATCCAATCGAGAATCTGTGGCAAGATCTGAAAACTGCTGTTTACAAACGCTGTCCATCTAATCTGACTGAGCTGGAGCTGTTTTGCAGAGAAGAATAGCCAAGGATTTCAGTCTCCAGATGTGCAAAGCTGGTAGAGATATACCCTAAAACACTGGCAGCTGTAATTGCAGCAAAAGGTGGTTCTACAAAGTATTGACTCAGGGGGCCGAATAATTACACACACCCCACTTTGCAGTTATTTATTTGTAAAAAATGTTTGGAATGATGTATGATTTGCGATCCACTTCTCACATGTACACCACTTTGTAATGGTCTTTCACATGGAATTCCAATAAAATTGATGCATGTTTGTGGCAATAATGTGACAAAATGTGGAAAACTTCAAGGGGGCCGAATACCTTTGCAACCCACTGTAGTTCAAGTCCATTAACCTGATATAAAAGTACGGGGTACCAGTAGAACTGACACCCACAAGAGTAGTCAGAAACAGCGCGATGACAAATTCACATTTGTATTTGATTTTTCCCCAATGTCTTGTAGAATCCATGAGAGCATTTTAAGAAACTGGCATCTGTTAGAACAGGATGAAAAGTTGGGTCCGAGGGTATTATGGCTCCCTATCATGTCCTTCCGGCGAGGTAACACCCTGGGCTCTCTGCTTACCCAAAGTGAATTTGTGAGACAGCAGTAATGTACATGGCTGGACAGTTATAGACCCCGCGGTTGTTTTCAATGTAGACATTGTCCCACATGTAGTCATGTGTTAAAAACTAATAATTTTAGGTTGGGATCTGTCCAATTCCAAATCAAAAGCTTTATTACATGTAGGACCGAATTTGTGGTCTATGCTCTCCTGTGTCTCCCGTCCAATAAGGGAAAAGTTGGTAGAACATGTAAGGGCGATCGACAAGGGGGAGGGAGGTGTCCCTAGGTTGGTCCAACACTTCTGGGATTGCCACCGCATCGATCCGTCCCACCTGAAAATGGTGGGGTTGATCGCCATGGACACTCCCAGGAGTGGAGGTGATCAGGACAAGATAATGTCCCAGAGGGAATGCTACTGGATTTCGAAAACTGAAGCTACAGGTCCGCTTGGGTTCAATGATAGGAATGAATTATGTGTATTCTTAGAGAAGTAAATTGCGTGGGGATGGTTTTCTTTATAGGGGGATGGGGGTGGAAATTGTAAGTCACTGATTAATTATGGGTTTGTATCTTCATTTTCATTGCTCTTGCCTATGTATTCCAACCATGGTACTCAATTGTCTTATATGCAGTGTCTGATGCTATCCCCTTAAAGAGAAACTCCAACCTAGAATTGAACTTTATCCCAATCAGTAGCTGATATTATTATGAACAAAGAATGAGGATTGGCTATTGGGTGCACGAGAAAATATAAAACAGCTTTATTGAGTATCAAGTCTAAAAACCTTCACATCATACAAATATTATATAATCTAGAGATATAAAACTATGGCTCAATTCCCTCAGGCATCGCCCAATGGAAAAAATAGAGGCTGCAGTCCTCAAAAAATCCCCATGTAGGAGTCCCACTCATAGGACCATGGAAAAAAGCAATACAAATGGATCAATGGATACCCTGGCGCTGGTGTGTTACTGCATATGACTCCAAAGGCAGGGTGGAACAGAACCTCAGCAGACAAATGGGTATTTGGTACCAAATCTTGGAGTAATCCAAAGCATGCAGCTGCAACAGTTTCCAAGCATAAATTGTGTAGATTTATCACATGCAATAGGATGAAGTAAGCCAAACCAATAGACAGCTTCAAGCTTGGCAAGCAAAGATGTTAGTATGCATTAGCATCAGATGTCACGACAGGTCACAATTCATATAGTGTCCACAGTATGGATGCTAGAATACCCCCCAATCGCAGGGACAATGAGAGCAAAAAACCGCTTGATGCAGAGCATGACACCTGGATGGTTTGTTGCAAAAGCATGGATAGCGTAGCAGTTCAAGCGTAAGCAGCAATACTGATGATAATGCCAAGCAGCTTAAGCACATGTGAGGTGGTGTCCCATAGTTACCATCCTGTTGCTGAGATCCATAGTGTCCATGGAAAGTTTGATGGCTCCAAAGGTGATGTAAGGGCGATGCCAGGGAGAGCTAAAGCTGTCTGGGTTTGCCTGACATGTTTCGCCGCCTCTCGCGGCCTTTTCAAAGGCTGACAGCAAAATACATGGAGTGAACGCCATAATGGCGTATTTAAACCCGTCGCGCGTGTCCTGGTCACGCCCACCCCCGCCTACGTATCAGTCCGCGTCCATCAACGTGTAGCCAGGACGCACGGGGCAATGGGAGGTCACAAATCATGCCCCCAGCATACAGGGGACGTGCGGACGTGCGCCCGCTGGAGCGCACGCGCGTCCCATCATACCCACCAGGAAGCGGTGAGCATTGCAGCACGAGACGGAGGCAGAGCAGCGCCTAGAGGCAGAACAGAGGCGGGGAGGGGCGGGATACACAGACAAGCGCGAACATATTCAAAAATCTTTCAGAATATCCAGAACAGAATTGCAGCATACATGGCAAAAGGCCAAGTACGCCTTCATATATAAAGGATGTATACCTGACCATGAATACAGATATACTTCCATATACAAAAACACATAGAAGTACCACGGCACTTCAGAATCAATATTCACACAGCAAAACATGATGCCAAGGTGAAGGGGCAGTCCAAAAAGGAAACCATCTTTACAAAAACAAAGCCAAAACGACTGGGTCCACGTTGTGGCATGCCCAGCAGACCAATAACCAGATTTATACCACAGAGGATGAGGAAGAGTGCAGACAAGATGAGGATGAGGCGCGGAAGCCAAGCAAATCCAACCTAGTTGGGCAGGAAAACCCGATAGTTAATACTATCGTTCAATCCTTTAGGTTCCGTTGCCCTCAAATTATAAATCCATCTGGATTCAAGTTGTAGCAATTTTCTGTCAATATCGCCACCTCTAGGATGTATGTGTATTCTGTCCAAACCCACAAATTTTATGAAACTGGGATTGCCCCTATGTTCAAGGTGTATATGTCTAGAGATGGGGGACTGGAAATTGCAGGTCGTGATGTCACTAACATGGTCCTTAATTCTCTCCTTAAAAGCCCTTGCAGTCTTGCCGATGTAGAAACACCCGCATTTGCAAAAAAGGAGATAGATAACACCTACCGTGTTGCAGTTGACAAAATGTTGCAACCACCATCTGCGGCCATTTGGTAACATCACTGACTTGCCAATTAGAAGATAGCGACAATACACACAACCCCCACATGTATATGTCCCAGTTACTGTACAATGTCTATTGGGCCCATCCTTGCCCCAGAAGTGACTAGAAGTAAGCATATCTCTCAATGTTTGGCTGCGTCTATACGTAACTTGTGGGACAGGAGCTATAAACTCTGTAAGATTTCTATCTGACGTCAGGACATGCCAATGCCGACGGAGAATCCTCTCCACCTCACTTCTCTGATCATTAAATCGAGTAATTAAATGTGTTGTCCCCTTTGTGTCAATTTCCTTAGTTTTTTTGGCAAGCAAGTCGGTACGACTTGCTGTCTTAGCACGTTTGTAGGCTTTTTTAAGCCACCTATCCTTTTATCCCCGCTCCCTAAAACGGGAGCGTAGTAATTTCGCTTCCTTTTCGAAAGTGAGATCCTCCGTGCAATTCCGACGTAACCTCAGGTATTGACCTGTGGGTATTCCTCGTATCGTGTGCTCAGTATGAGCACTATTTGCATGTAGATATGCATTGGATGCTGTGGGTTTTCGAAATAATTGAGTGGACAGGAGTCCCTCGGCACTGACATCAATCCTGACATCCAAAAATGGAATGGAGTGCGAATTGCACTCCATAGTAAACTTTAGATTCCAGTTGTTTCGATTGAGGGTCAGAACAAACTCATCCAAAAGGGTCCTTCCACCCGTCCAGAACATGACCACATCGTCGATGTACCTATGCCATGACACGATGTGGCACAGGTACTCGACGAGGGCGTCATCCCCGAACAGGTGTCGCTCCCAATCCCCCAGGTACAAGATGTGGTCATGTTCTGGACGGGTGGAAGGACCCTTTTGGATGAGTTTGTTCTGACCCTCAATCGAAACAACTGGAATCTAAAGTTTACTATGGAGTGCAATTCGCACTCCATTCCATTTTTGGATGTCAGGATTGATGTCAGTGCCGAGGGACTCCTGTCCACTCAATTATTTCGAAAACCCACAGCATCCAATGCATATCTACATGCAAATAGTGCTCATCCTGAGCACACGATACGAGGAATACCCACAGGTCAATACCTGAGGTTACGTCGGAATTGCACGGAGGATCTCACTTTCGAAAAGGAAGCGAAATTACTACGCTCCCGTTTTAGGGAGCGGGGATATAAGGATAGGTGGCTTAAAAAAGCCTACAAACGTGCTAAGACAGCAAGTCGTACCGACTTGCTTGCCAAAAAAACTAAGGAAATTGACACAAAGGGGACAACACGTTTAATTACTCGATTTAATGATCAGAGAAGTGAGGTGGAGAGGATTCTCCGTCAGCATTGGCATGTCCTGACGTCAGATAGAAATCTTACAGAGTTTATAGCTCCTGTCCCACAAATTACGTATAGACGCAGCCAAACATTGAGAGATATGCTTACTTCTAGTCACTTCTGGGGCAAGGATGGGCCCAATAGACATTGTACAGTAACTGGGACATATACATGTGGGGGTTGTGTGTATTGTCGCTATCTTCTAATTGGCAAGTCAGTGATGTTACCAAATGGCCGCAGATGGTGGTTGCAACATTTTGTCAACTGCAACACGGTAGGTGTTATCTATCTCCTTTTTTGCAAATGCGGGTGTTTCTACATCGGCAAGACTGCAAGGGCTTTTAAGGAGAGAATTAAGGACCATGTTAGTGACATCACGACCTGCAATTTCAAGTCCCCCATCTCTAGACATATACACCTTGAACATAGGGGCAATCCCAGTTTCATAAAATTTGTGGGTTTGGACAGAATACACATACATCCTAGAGGTGGCGATATTGACAGAAAATTGCTACAACTTGAAACCAGATGGATTTATAATTTGAGGGCAACGGAACCTAAAGGATTGAACGATAGTATTAACTATCGGGTTTTCCTGCCCAACTAGGTTGGATTTGCTTGGCTTCCGCGCCTCATCCTCATCTTGTCTGCACTCTTCCTCATCCTCTGTGGTATAAATCTGGTTATTGGTCTGCTGGGCATGCCACAACGTGGACCCAGTCGTTTTGGCTTTGTTTTTGTAAAGATGGTTTCCTTTTTGGACTGCCCCTTCACCTTGGCATCATGTTTTGCTGTGTGAATATTGATTCTGAAGTGCCGTGGTACTTCTATGTGTTTTTGTATATGGAAGTATATCTGTATTCATGGTCAGGTATACATCCTTTATATATGAAGGCGTACTTGGCCTTTTGCCATGTATGCTGCAATTCTGTTCTGGATATTCTAAAAGATTTTTGAATATGTTCGCGCTTGTCTGTGTATCCCGCCCCTCCCCGCCTCTGTTCTGCCTCTAGGCGCTGCTCTGCCTCCGTCTCGTGCTGCAATGCTCACCGCTTCCTGGTGGGTATGATGGGACGCGCGTGCGCTCCAGCGGGCGCACGTCCGCACGTCCCCTGTACGCTGGGGGCGTGGTTTGTGACCTTCCATTGCCCCGTGCGTCCTGGCTACACGTTGATGGACGCGGACTGATACGTAGGCGGGGGTGGGCGTGACCAGGACACGCGCGACGGGTTTAAATACGCCATTATGGCGTTCACTCCATGTATTTTGCTGTCAGCCTTTGAAAAGGCCGCGAGAGGCGGCGAAACATGTCAGGCAAACCCAGACAGCTTTAGCTCTCCCTGGCATCGCCCTTACATCACCTTTGGAGCCATCAAACTTTCCATGGACACTATGGATCTCAGCAACAGGATGGTAACTATGGGACACCACCTCACATGTGCTTAAGCTGCTTGGCATTATCATCAGTATTGCTGCTTACGCTTGAACTGCTACGCTATCCATGCTTTTGCAACAAACCATCCAGGTGTCATGCTCTGCATCAAGCGGTTTTTTGCTCTCATTGTCCCTGCGATTGGGGGGTATTCTAGCATCCATACTGTGGACACTATATGAATTGTGACCTGTCGTGACATCTGATGCTAATGCATACTAACATCTTTGCTTGCCAAGCTTGAAGCTGTCTATTGGTTTGGCTTACTTCATCCTATTGCATGTGATAAATCTACACAATTTATGCTTGGAAACTGTTGCAGCTGCATGCTTTGGATTACTCCAAGATTTGGTACCAAATACCCATTTGTCTGCTGAGGTTCTGTTCCACC
Organism: Hyperolius riggenbachi; assembly: GCF_040937935.1. NCBI lineage: Eukaryota > Metazoa > Chordata > Amphibia > Anura > Hyperoliidae > Hyperolius > Hyperolius riggenbachi. The sequence continues at coordinate 284,381,828 of NC_090646.1, forward strand.
CTGCCTTTGGAGTCATATGCAGTAACACACCAGCGCCAGGGTATCCATTGATCCATTTGTATTGCTTTTTTCCATGGTCCTATGAGTGGGACTCCTACATGGGGATTTTTTGAGGACTGCAGCCTCTATTTTTTCCATTGGGCGATGCCTGAGGGAATTGAGCCATAGTTTTATATCTCTAGATTATATAATATTTGTATGATGTGAAGGTTTTTAGACTTGATACTCAATAAACAGTGGCGGCTCCAGAAATTTTTTTTAGGGGGTGCTATGCAGGTGCTGGACCAATTTCCGGGGGAGCTGACGACCTGCGGCGCGCAAAGCGCGCCGCGGCAAAAAATGGGTGTGGCTACAACCTGCGGCGCGCGAAGCGCGGCGCGGCGAAAAAAATGGGCGTGGTCATGACCGGATGAGGGCGGGGCTAACTGTAATTTAAAGTGAACCCAGGGTGAGAGTGATATGGTGGCTGCCATATTTATTTCCTTTTAAACAATACTAGTTGCCTGGCAGCCCTGCTGATCTATTTGGCTGTAGTAGTGAACTGAATTACACCAGAAACAAGCCATGCAGCTAATCTTGTCAGTTCTGACAATATTGTCAGAAACCCCTGACCTGCTGCATGCTTGTTCAGGGTCTATGGTTGAAAGAATAAGAGGCAGAGGACCAGCACGGCAGCCAGGCAACTGGTATTGCTTAAAGGGAGATAAATATGGCAGCCTCAATATTATTCTCACCTCGGGTTCCCTTTAAAAGTGCAACGCAAAGACAGAGGGCCCAAGTTTTGGTGACCCTTTTCCCAGAAAATTCACATAATTGTGCAGGTTTTCTCAAGAAAATACACGTAATGTGAGCATATTTTAACAAAAAACGTCCAATGACCCCAATATGCACAATCGTTATCAGATATGGCTCCAATATGCACAATCGGTAGCAGATATGGCCCCAATATGCACAATCGGTAGCAGATATGGCCCCAATATGCACAATCGGTAGCAGATATGGCCCCAATATGCACAATCGGTAGCAGATATGGCCCCAATATGCACAATCGGTAGCAGATATGGCCCCAATATGCACAATCGGTAGCAGATATGGCCCCAATATGCACAATCGGTAGCAGATATGGCCCCAATATGCACAATCGGTAGCAGATATGGCCCCAATATGCACAATCGGTAGCAGATATGGCCCCAATATGCACAATCGGTAGCAGATATGGCCCCAATATGCACAATCGGTAGCAGATATGACCCCAATATGCACAATCGGTAGCAGATATGGCCCCAATATGCACAATCGGTAGCAGATATGACCCCAATATGCACAATCGGTAGCAGATATGACCCCAATATGCACAATCGGTAGCAGATATGACCCCAATATGCACAATCGGTAGCAGATATGACCCCAATATGCACAATCGGTAGCAGATATGACCCCAATATGCACAATCGGTAGCAGATATGACCCCAATATGCACAATCGGTAGCAGATATGACCCCAATATGCACAATCGGTAGCAGATATGACCCCAATATGCACAATCGGTAGCAGATATGACCCCAATATGCACAATCGGTAGCAGATATGACTCCAATATGCACAATCCGTAGCAGATATGACCCCAATATGCACAATCGGTAGCAGAAATGACCCCAATATGCACAATCGGTAGCAGAAATGACCCCAATATGCACAATCGGTAGCAGAAATGACCCCAATATGCACAATCGGTAGCAGAAATGACCCCAATATGCACAATCGGTAGCAGAAATGGCCCCAATATGCACAATCGGTAGCAGAAATGGCCCCAATATGCACAATCCGTAGCAGATATGACCCCAATATGCACAATCCGTAGCAGATATGACCCCAATATGCACAATCCGTAGCAGATATGACCCCAATATGCACAATCCGTAGCAGATATGACCCCAATATGCACAATCCGTAGCAGATATGACCCCAATATGCACAATCCGCATCACCTGAAAAAGAAAAGAAAAACCCATTTACTCACCTACAGCCAGAAGACCTTCTTTCCCGACCTCCTGTCCCGAGTCCCGACCTCCTTGTGGCGCGCAGCGCCTGCGCGCCCACGATCCTCTTCCTTCCCGACGAGACTTCCTGCCTGCATGCCGAGAGCAGGGCTACGGGAAAATGGCCGCCCGAAGTCTGCAGAACAGGGCTCCGGGCGGCCATCTTACCGTAGCCCTGCCTGCTGCTCCGTGCTGCCGCTGTGAACTGACTTGGCGTCTTTTAGACGCCTGAAGTCAGTTCACTCCAGGGGGTGCTTTGGGGGTGCTTGGACAATTCTAGGGGGTGCTCGAGCACCCCCAAGCACCCCCCTGGCGCCGCCCCTGTCAATAAAGCTGTTTTATATTTTCTCGTGCACCCAATAGACAATCCTCATTCTTTGTTCATAATAATTTAATACTGTTGGCAGGATGCATGAGAACATTGTTATTGTAATCTAATGTGAAATTTATAGCCAATTGTCATCCCATTTGACCATTTCTTTCCCATTTTTGTGAGTTGTGTGATATAATCAGTAGCTGATACCCCCTTTTAAATGAGAAATATAATGCTTTTCACAAACAGACCATCAGGGGGCGCTGTATGACTGATTTTGTGCTGAAACCTCTCCCATAAGAAGCTCTGAGTACCGTGGTACTTTTGGCAGTTTGTTACAATGTAACAAGGTTCACAGACAGGAATTAGCTGTTTACAGCTGTCTCTAACAGCCAAAACAGCTAGGAGCAGCTACATAACCTGCATACAGTAAAAATGTCACCATGTAATAAATGTCAGAATGTAAATCGGGCAGAGGAAAGATTTTACAATGAGCAAACACTGACTAAATCATTTATACATAATTATGGTAAAAAATGAAGCACTTTTTTTACTACATTATTTTCACTGGAGTTCCTCTTTAAGTATCTTGAGTTGTGGAGTGTTTGGCTCGTCAACTCATTGTTTCGGGGTAGGAGGAGTCTATTGGCCCTTATGGATGGTGTGTGTCACTGCACCCAGCCGCAAATTGTGGTGGGTTGCGTGACACACACCAATCAGGCAGTTTTGACCGTTACCTAGGTGACGCTGCAGGCGGAGTGTATTCTCTGCCTTAGAGCTTCTGGGTTCCAGTCGCTCCCCGTAGTGACGTTTGTGAGCATTGGAGTAGCGCGCCTCGTCAGCGGGGAGGAGGGACGGTTCCGATACCCCGCCCAATGAGAGGAGATGGCTAACAGAGGCATGTATTTATACACGACAAAAGCATTGCGTGGCGTGTATTCACATAGCCGCCATGTAAGCCACAGTATCCATGAACAAGCACCAGTGAGGTGTGAAACAATTGTTGGATCATCCGTGGGCTATCTGTGGATCATCAGGATTGGTTATGTATCATTTATTCTATGTGAACTGTATTGCTGCAACTACTCAACTTTTATCACAAGTGGATTAAATCTATTTGCTACAGCATCGGTGCCCATGTGTTGTTTTGCTGATGTACAAGACTTTCTGATCTAATCTCCTTGCACATGGAGGCACGAATGTTAGACTTAGTAATATCCTTCCAGTGATTATACCGATTGATTGCTTTTTGAGTGCGGGGATTACTGTTGTTTTTTGAGAAATAATCTGATATAATTGGTTAGTGAGAATTTGGGCGTTTCCAACAGATTACCGCAGCGAATTGGAAATGATCAATTCGCCGTGAGATAGTATCGTCAATGGTCACTTTAAAGAGGCATGGAAGCGGAAAAAAAATTATGATATAATAATCAAATCGCTAGGGATATCAAATCTAACCCAAAGAAGTTTTACAAGTACATCAACTCTAAAAAAAAGAAAGGTTGACTGTATTGGACTCCTAAAGGATGAGGGTGGGAACTCAATGGTGGATGTCAAATGTAAGGCAGAGTTATTAAACGCTTTCTTTGCTTCTGTCTTCACAAGGGAAACATCACAGTTGCAAATTACAGATGCAGAAGAGTCTCAATCTTCCAACTGTAATATTAAATACTTAACGCAGGAAGAAGTGAAGGCAAGACTAAATAAATTAAAAATAGACAAGGCACCTGGCCCAGATGGCATGCATCCTCGGGTCCTACGGGAATTAAGTTCAGTTATAGATAAACCCCTTTATCTTATCTTTTGTGACTCTCTTTCAACTGGCAGAGTCCCAGTGGATTGGCGTACAGCCCACGTTTTCCCATTATTTAAGAAGGGCAAAAAATCAGATCCTGGAAATTATACACCTGTAAGCTTAATATCAGTTGTATGTAAACTATTTGAGGGGTTACTAAGAGATATTGTACATGACTTCATAGTAGAAAATAATCTTATTTCTCAGCATCAACATGGGTTTACTAAAGACAGGTCCTGTTTGACTAACATGCTCAGCTTTTATGAGGTAGTGAACGCTAATGTGGATATTGGGAATCTGTAGATGTGATATACTTGGACTTTGCAAAGGCCTTCAACACTGTTCCACACAAAAGTCTGAGGATGCAAGGACTGGGGAAGAGTCTGTGTGCATGGATAGGGAACTGGCTAATGGACAGAAAACAAAGAGTTGTGGTCAATGCAGTGGCGTACCTAGGGCATTTGACACCCGGTGCTGGGTATTATAAGACACCCCCCCCCCCCCAAAAAAAGTAAAGGGGCAAAAAATGGGCGGCGCTACAACAAAAAAATGGGCGTGGCCATGACCGGATGAGGGCGGAGCTAACTGTAATTTGACGTGAACCCGGGTGAGAGTGATATGGAGGCTGCCATATTTATTTCCTTTTAAACAATACTAGTTGCCCTGCTAATCTATTTGGCTGCAGTAGTGAACTGAATCACACCAGAAACAAGCATGCTTGTTCAGGGTCTGTGGTTGAAAGAATTAGAGGCAGAGGACCAGCACGGCAGCCAGGCAACTGGTATTGCTTAAAAGGAGATAAATATGGCAGCCTCAATATTATTCTCACCTCGGGTTCCCTTTAAAAGTGCAATGCAAAGACAGTGGGCCCAAGTTTTGGTGACCCTTTCCCCAGAAAATTCACATAATTGTGCAGGTTTTCTCAAGAAAATACACGTAATGTGTGCAGATTTGCCCAGAGAATACGTTCAATCATGTCGGCAGATTTGCCCAGAGAATACATGCAATCATGTCTGCAGATTTGCCCAGAGAATACGTTCAATCATGTCTGCAGATTTGCCCAGAAAATACATGCAATCATGTCTGCAGATTTGCCCAGAGAATACGTTCAATCATGTCTGCAGATTTGCCCAGAGAATACGTTCAATCATGTCTGCAGATTTGCCCAGAAAATACATGCAATCATGTCTGCAGATTTGCCTAGAGAATACGTTCAATCATGTCTGCAGATTTGCCCAGAGAATACGTTCAATCATGTCTGCAGATTTGCCCAGAAAATACATGCAATCATGTCTGCAGATTTGCCCAGAGAATACGTTCAATCATGTCGGCAGATTTGCCCAGAAAATACATGCAATCATGTCGGCAGATTTGCCCAGAAAATACATGCAATCATGTCGGCAGATTTGCCCAGAAAATACATGCAATCATGTCGGCAGATTTGCCCAGAAAATACATGCAATCATGTAGCAGATTTGACCAGAAAATACATGCAATCGTGTGGCAGACCTGTCCACAAAACACTTCAATCGTCAATAGTTGCCCCCAGTATAGCTAGTATAGCTGCCCCCAGTATAGCTGTCCCCAGTATAGCTAGTATAGCTGCCCCCAGTATAGCTAGTATAGCTGCCCCCAGTATAGCTAGTTTAGTTGCCCCCAGTATAGCTGGCCCCCAGTATAGCTGCCCCCAGTATAGCTGCCCCCAGTATAACTAGTTTAGTTGCCCCCAGTATAGCTAGTTTAGTTGCCCCCAGTATAGCTGCCCCCAGTATAGCTAGTTTAGTTGCCCCCAGTATAGCTAGTATAGCTGCCCCAAGTATAGCTGCCCCCAGTATAGCTAGTTTAGTTGCCCCCAGTATAGCTAGTTTAGTTGCCCCCAGTATAGCCAGTACAGTTGCCCCCAGAATAGCTAGTATAATTGCCCCCAGAATAGCTAGTATAATTGCCCCCAGAATAGCTAGTATAATTGCCCCCAGTATAGCTAGTTTAGTTGCCCCCAGTGTGAGGAAAGCCTGGAAGGAGGGGTGGTGGGGAGGGGGGCAGGACCCCCCACCTCCCTCACCTGGGTCCCCCTCCTTCTGGCGCTTCCCCCTCCTAATTGGCAGCAGCGGCGAAGAAGACTCACTCACCTGCTCCTGGCGATACCAGCGGCGCATAACGTCATCCTCACGCGACGCTGGTCTCCGACTTCTCTGTTGCTCACTGTGCTTCCGCCAATCAGGAAGCACAGTGAGCGGTGGAGAAGGCGGAGACCAGCGTCACGTGACGATGACGCTATTTGCCATCGCCTGGAACGCAGGAAGGAGGTGAGTAAGTCCTCTTGCCCGCTGCTGCCCGCTGCTGCTAATTAGGAGGGGGAAGCGCCAGAAGGAGGGGACCCAGGTGAGGGAGGTGGGGGGTCCGGCCCCCCTCCCCGCCGCCTTCCCCGCCACCCCTCCTTTCCGTGCTGCTTCCCCCTCCTGTCCTGCACAGGCCTCTGTGGGAGGCCTTGATGACACCAACTGGGGCGCCCGACACCCGGTGCGGGGCGCCCCCTGCCGCCCTATGGTAGGGACGCTACTGGGTCAATGGATCATACTCAAAATGGGTGACTGTTAGCAGTGGGGTCCCACAGGGGTCTGTACTGGGTCCAGTGCTCTTCAATCTATTTATTAATGACCTAGTAGATGCAGTAGTAAGCAATGTTGCTATTTTTGCAGATGATACAAAATTGTGCAGAATCATCAACTCTCAGGAAGATATGGACATAGTGCAACAGGATCTGGATAGGATGGCTATATGGGCACATAAATGGCAGATGAAATTCAATGTTGAAAAATGTAAAGTCATGCATTTTGGTCGTACCAATGGTCTAGCACCATACAAAATAAATGGGATACAGTTGGGGACATCAATCTTGGAAAAGGACTTAGGAGCAGGGGTGCTCGGATACCCCTTTTCAAAATCCGAATTGATCCAGATCCGGATACCCAGATATCCGGATCCAGATCGGATATCCGAACGCATTATCTGGGCTATCCAGGTGGATTCGGATATCCGGATAGAAAAACCGGAAGAGCCCTTTAAATTGCTTTAAAAACTTTTTTTTAGGGTAAATGAGGCATGTAGCATCATTATTTTTTAAAGGGGAACACTAATTGATGATGTGGGGACAAAAAATTACGCAGCAATTGTGTTTTGGGTTATATATAGGTGGTATCAGTGTGGCCTATGGCACCCTGGCCTGGCGGTGGGAGCTGCACAGGCAGCAGGAGCAGGGCAATGCAGCAGCAGGTGTAAAGTGTGCCAGGAGCATGCTGGACATGGCACGTGGCAATTGGCACTTGGCACGTGTCACGTGGCACTTGGCACTTGCCAGCAGCACTGGAGCACACACTCTGACTGTCATACAATGACATCAAACAAGCTAATTAACGATTTAACAATAGTGTAGTGATAGTAGTGAAGGGGTTAATCACTGAACAGCTTATCACTGTGTACAGCCCTTGCTAGGCCCAGCAGTACTGGAGCACACACTCTGACTGTCACACTATGACATCAATCAAGCTAATTAACGATTTAACAATAGTGTAGTGAAGGGGTTAATCACTGAACAGCTTTAGGTTTATAACTGTGTACAGCCCTTGCTAGGCCAGCAGCACTAGAGCATGTCTCTCAGTGAGCATTCAGCAAGCTAAGATGATATGTCTCACCATGGCAGCCCTCCTTATTATACAGGGGGGCTGGCCAGTGTTCCTTTCTGTGATTGGGTGCCAGGGTTTAGGCTGGAAGCCCTCTGATTGGCTCAATGAGGTCAGGTGGGGCTGGCCAGGGTTCCCCTCTGTGATTGGTTGCTAGGGCTTCTGCTGGGAGCCCTCTGATTGGGTCCAGGACGTCATCTCCTTAGTTACAGTATTTCGGATCCGGATATCTGCAATATCCGCGGATATCCGCGTTATGCGCCCAAATATTCGCAGATATATATCCGGATTTCTAGAGAAATCCAGAATCCAGAATCCGATTTGGATAGCGGAAAAATGGTCGGATAGCCGGGTTACCCAGATATCCGGAATCCGGATGAGCACCACTGCTTAGGAGTACTCATCGACAACAAGTTAAATAATTGTACTCAATGCCAAGCCGCTGCAGCTAAAGCTAACAACATTTTGGGATGCATTAAAAGAGAAATAAAAACTCGAGATGCCCCTGTTTAACTCTCTAGTAAGGCCACATCTGGAATATGGAATTCAGTTCTGGGCACCACATTACAGGAAAGATATTGCAGTTTTAGAGCAGGTGCAGAGACGAGCAACAAAATTTATATGTGGGATGGAAGGTCTCACTTACCAAGAAAGGTTAGATAAACTGGGTTATTTAGTCTAGAGAAAAGATGCCTTAGAGTAGATCTTATTAACATGTATAAATACATCAGAGGGCAATACAAAAGCTTGGCGGATGAGCTTTTTGTCCCTAGGCCTTCTCGAAGGACTAGAGGACATGATCTGCACATGGAGGAAAAACGTTTTAGCCATTTATTTAGGAAAGGGTTCTTTACAGTAAGAGTGATTAAAGGGGAACTGAAGAGAGAGGTATATGGAGGCTGTCATGTTTATTTCCTTTTAGACAATACCAGTTGCCTGGCAGCCCTGCTGATCCTCTGCCTCTATTACTATTAGCCATAGCCCCTGAACAAGCATGCAGCAGATCAGGTGTTTCATGGTTCAGACTTATAAGTCTGATCTGACAAGACTAGCTGCATGCTTGTTTCTGGTTTTAATCAGCTACTACTGCAGAGAAATAGACCAGCAGGGCTGCCAGGCAACTGGTATTGATTAAAAGGAAATAAACATGACAGCCTACATATACCTCTCTCTTCAGTTCCCCTTTAAGATGTGGAATGCATTGCCACAGGAAGTAGTTATGGCAAATTCTATACCGGCATTTAAAGAGGGTTTAGATGCTGTCCTTGCGTTGAAAGACATCCATGGCTACAATTACTAGGTAATGCCTAATGATGTTGATCCATGGATTTTATCTGATTGCCATCTGGAGTCGGGAAGGAATTTTTTCCCTTTTGGGGCTAATTGGACCATGCCTTGTAAGGGTTTTTTATCGCCTTCCTCTGGATCAACAGGAGCAGGCTGGTGTTTTACTTCAACTCTGGTTGAACTCGATGGACGTATGTCTTTTTTCAACCCAAATAACTATGTAACTATGTAAATTGGTTGTGTAGTACGGATAATTACTAGAACATTAGTAGCAAAGAAAATATTCTCATATTTTTATTTTCAGTTATATAGTTTGTTTGTTTTTTTATAACATTGCATCATTCTCCAATATTTGCAGTTTATACACTACTTAGCATTCTAAATTATTTTACAGAGCAGACTAGTGAACTTTTGAACTGTTCTCTGCAGAAGAAAAAAACAATCCAGTGCCAGACAATTGAGATAATAAGATTCAGAAGACAGAGCTCTCTGCGACTTTGAAAGTCCTGGAGCTCAGGGGCTCTTTTGCATAGATAACAGGTGGGGTTTCTTAACTCTTCTGGTACTGGAAACAATATTAAACTTATGTCTCTGCTCCTAATGTTTTATTTCTTAGCTGAACTACACATACAAATCATTATATCATCATTTTTTTTCCTTCGCTTCAGCGTCTCTTTAACTACCTAAGGACCGCTCCACGCCCATGGGCGAGGTCGCGGTAGCAGCCCCAGGACTGCCTAACGCCAATTGGCGTCAGTTCCTGGAGCGCTGTTTTGCCAGTGATCGCGAGTGTGCATCGCCCGGCATGCTCTAATGCTCTATGGCCCCCCTCCGTCATCAGCCCGCCGGCCAATTAGCAGCGCCGGCGGGCTGTAGATTTATGATCGGGCCTATGGAATTAGTATAATACAGGTTATTTAGTAAACAACCTGTATTATACAGGCTGCCTCCTCATCTGGTGGTCACAGCATTCCCGGACGACCACCAGAGAGGACGGCAGCCCTGCACAGTAAGGCACACACAGTTTCCTGCTCGTTTCCTGGCACCCCCTCCCCCCCCGATCGCCGCTGATCACCCCACACTGCCCCCCTCACTGGCACAGACAGGCATCTGACTGAGGTATGATTGATTTTTTTTTTTAATCAGAACTGAGCGACCGCAGCTTTTTACTTCACAAGCACTCCTTTTTGCTAGGTAGGTGTGCTCTCTTTCCAGGGTAGTCTCAGAGGAATACCCCCTAAATTTAGTAGTCCACCATGGCAAGAAAGGGGTATTCCACTGAAGAGGCCTATAGGATTCTGGCCCAGTCGGATGAGAGTGAATGGGACTTCTCATCCGACGAATCATCCGGGTCAGAATACGAACCTATAGATAGCAGTGGCTCACTGACTGATAGCAAAGATGACGAGGTTGGGGTCCCTGCTAGCGCCAGGCGTACCTCACCCCATGTCAGTGGACCGCAGGTGGCGCAGGATCAACCACAAGGACAGCAGAGTGGTGCTAGCGCTGATCCAGGTTTTCATGGTGAGGCATGCACCAGCAGCACAGCACATCCTGGACTTGTAACCAGTACTGCCGTAGACCCTGGTTGAAACTGGTTCTTTGGCACATGCAGTAAGACCCCGGTCGCAGCCACTACAAAGACAGGCCCGTAATACCCCTAGCCTGCCAGAGGTGCTGGAAAATCCCGATTGGTAACCCCCTGGTTCCACCACACCCATAGTGCCCCCTTTTACCGCCCAGTCTGGAGTCCAGGTGGAGACAGATCATCTAGGATCGGCCCTAGACGCTTTTCATCTGATCTTCACCGAGGATCTTTATGACTTAGTCGTGGCAGAGACCAACCGTAACGCCACACAATTTATTACCGCCAATCCGAACAGCTTGGACAGCCGGTGGAAACAGCCGGTGGAAACAGGTCACAGTTTCCGAATTTAAAATCTTTTTGGGCCTTCTCCTCAACATGGGTCTAACTAAAAAAAATGTATTGCGGTCCTAGTGGTCTACACACCTAATACATCACATGCCTATGTACTCTGCTGCCATGTCCAGGGCCGTTTTGATGACATCCTGTGCTTCCTGCACTTCAATTACAATACAACCTGTCATAAAAGTGACCACCCTGACTATGACCGGCTCCACAAAATTAGGCCTCTCATAGACCACCTGTCATCCAAATTTGCAGATGCTTACACCCCTGAGCAGAACATCTGCATAGACGAGTCCCTGACACATTTTACCGGGCGCCTTGGCATTAAGCAGTACATCCCAAGCAAGCGCCCGGTATGGGGTCAAGCTGTATAAGCTCTGTGACAGGGCCACAGGCTATACATATCGTTTTAGGGTCTAAGAGAGAAAAGACTCAAAATTGGAGCCGGTCGGATGCCCTGACTACCTGGGATGCAGTGGCAAGATTGTTTGGTACTTTGTGTCACCCTTGTTCCAGCAGGGGTACCATCTTTACGTGGACAATTACTACACAAGCGTGGCCCTCTATCAGCATTTACAGCTACTACTCAGAATTTGCTGCTGTGGCATCGTGCGGCCTAGTCGCTGGGGCTTCCCCCAATGGCTCACTAGTATCCGACTTGCACGGGGGAGAGGGTTGCCTTGTGTAACGAAAACCTGCTCGCGGTGAAATGGAAGGACAAGAGGGACGTTTACCTTCTGTCCACCATTCACGCAGACACGACAGTCCCAATTCAACGAGCAACTGAGGTTGTTGGAAAACCCCTCGCCGTCCACAAATATAACCTTAACATGGTAGGGGTGGACTTCAATGACCAGATGTTGGCTCCTTATTTGTTTTCCCGCAGAACCAGACGCTGGTATAAGAAAGTGTCTGTTTATTTGATTCAGTTGGCAATTTACAACAGTTTTGTTCTCTAGAGTAAGGTTGGGAGAACTAAAGGATCCTTTTTTCAATTTCAGGAAGAGATCGTTTCAGAACGCCTGTATCCAGGAGGAGCCGTGGCCAAACACCAAAATGTAGTTAGCAGGCTACATGAAAGACACTACCCGTATGTTCTTCCAGGTACCCCATCTCACCGTTCCCCAAGAAAACATTGTCGTGTCTGCAGCAGGGCTGGAATGAGGCGTGACACCACTTTTTTTTTGTTGTCCCTACTGTCCTGACCATCCTGCCCTATGTGTAGAGGAGTGTTTTGAGAACTACCATGAGCAAGTACGCTATTAGAGTAGGGAACGCGAGATATAGAGTAGGCACACAAAGGTCTCTCAAGGCTCATTCACACTGGTGCGATGCGTTGTGGCAAATTGCCTAGCGAAAGTCTCACTTTGCAGTCCCCACTACGCCGGAAGTGTGCGACTCAATGCTACTGCATACCTACGCTACTGCGCGACTACTGCGGCAATTTGTGTCGATTACTTGGCCGAATGCCAGACAGGGAATACCATGTACTAACACGGTATTCCCTGAAGGTCTGTTTTTGGCGATGTGGTGCGGCGGGCGCGACCCACCGGATACGCCAATATGCAGTGTGAAACCAGACATCAGCTTTCGAGAGACCCAAATTCACAGGGCTGCCAGAAACATCTCCTTTCACTTGGGACAAAGTGCATAGTGTACTTCGCCACATCTCTGTGCAATTTGCGCTTTGCACACTGTCCCATGGGGAAGGAGAAGTTTGTCCTCGGAAGGTAAGTAAAAAAAACAACAAACAAACAAAAAAAAAACCAGGTAAGCAAAAAAGTTCAATGCTCCAAATGTTAATTTTTGGTTAAAAAGGTTCAATAAAGTTTATCAAAGATAATGTTAATGAATTTATTGCATTGCTGCTTGCTTTCTTTTTTTGTTTTTTTTGTTTTGTTTTTTTCTCTCTCTCTCTTTTTCCATCCTTTACCCTTCCAGGTGGACCGAGTGAACGACTGATCAACCAACCAGCAGCAGCACTGATGGTGCATCCTGACAGAAGCATTGCGCGTCTGTCAGATTGCACACAAGTCGGTGCATGCAGCGCTGCAGGACGAGATTTCTCCTCCGCAGTATGATACGTTTGCCAAGGCATATGAGCTGAGGGGCGGTGTTGGAGTTCCTATGCTTTGGCAAGCACTTTGTATCAAAATTGGCAATGGTTTTTTCATTCACATCAGTCGATGTGCATGGATTAATCGGGTTTGCCAGGGCATAGGAGCAGAGTGGGTTGGAACATTCTGTGGGTGGTGCTCCTATGCCCTGGCAAATGCCATGCCCCTCTTTTTCACATATTTCGGCAAATATTTTTTCATCCACATTGATCAATGCGAATGCGATAATGTTTGCTGTTCATTTTTCCTTTTATGGAAAAAAAATGTGCATCACCCATATGGAGTATAGCAGAAACTCCTAATACTGGCCATACATGTAATGATTGCGAAAACGCTAAAATTCCAGGACAGACGCCACAAGTGACCCCATTTTGGAAAGAAGACACCCCAAGGTATTCGCTGAGGGGCATGGTGAGTTCATAGAAGATTTTATTTTTTGTCACAAGTTAGCAGAAATAGATTTTTTTTATTTTATTCTCACAAAGTGTCATTTTCTGCTAACTTGTGACAAAAAAATAAACATTTTATATGAACTCACTGTGCCCCTTTCAGAAGACACGTCCCACGCCGCAGCTCCGCGATCAGTTTTTGGCCTGGGGTCCCTGCGGGTGAAGATGGCGACCTTCTCTAGTGCGTCTGCACTGCTGTCAATTAAGTCCATGTTGTAAGCGGTGTACTGTGCCGTCACAGTAGTTCAGTGGCGCATACACCGTAGATTGACAGTGGCGCATACACAGTAGAGACAACCTCGAGGTCGCCCTTTTCACTGGCGAGGACCTCGGGCTGAAAACTGAGCGCAGAGCTGCGGCGTGTCATCTGCAAGGGGCTGGAGGAAACCCCACGTAAGTAGAGCGGTAGACCCATATTTTTGCCAGATGACCCCTTTAAAGCCTAGACAAGGACCACCCTTCCCAGGTCATTTTGCCCAAACAGCCTAGGTATTAACACAATCCCCCCAGGCAAACTGCAGCCTGGACAATAGCCATTCCATTACCCCTTCCCCCATGCAATAAAGCATGCTTGTTTAAAGTAAACTTGAGAGGTTAAATACTGTGGGATTTATACTTTCCTGGGGCTTCCTCCAGCCCCATGTAGGCCATGGGCTTCATCCCTGTCCTCCGGGGCTGCTCAGTTGTCCCCTGGTCACCTCTGCACGTGTGTCCTACCCAGGCAGAGAACACTCCCAGCCGCAGGAGTGTGACAGGGTGCGTACACAGCAGGGTTGTACATGTGTTGTGAAGCGCAACTGGCCAATTTACCGGAGGTGACAACGGAGCGACTGGTGAGGGCAGCGAGGAAGCTCAAAGCCTACATGGGACTATAGCAAGCCCCAACTAAGTATAAAACGCTTCAGTATTAATGCTCTCAATAACACTTAAAAAAAAACACACACACATACACATAAGCTCTCAGTACACACACACAGAACTCGCGGTACACACAGAACTCACGGTACACACACAGGGAGACAAAGCTCACAGTACACACACACACACACACACAGACACAGCTCACAGTACAGACACAGCTTACAGTACACACACACACACACAGAGCTTACAATGCACACAGTACACACACTCACAGTACACAAACACACAGCTCATAGTACACACACATTCTCACCAATGTCAGCAGAGACTGGCTGCATCAGTTTTCTCTGTGTCCCCTCACCTGAGCACAATGCTGCCACTGGACCTGTTCCTCCATTCATGCACTGATTCAGCTTATTGAAAGGGGGGAGGGGAGGGCGGGGCGGGGTAGAGTTGATCAGCCGGCTACCATAGGGGTGATCCTTTTTCGGCTCACAAGAATATGCTGCTGAGGCAGCTGAGCAAATGCAGTGCACCCTGGCTGGTCACACAATCACTCCACAACCAGCAGACTGGCTGCATACATTTTTCTCTGTACATCCTAGGGTCCAGCTAGTGTGTCCCCTCTCCACCAGGTACCAGGGCACTGCCTCAGTCACACAGCCACAGACAGCCTCAAGCCCCCAATAGTATACACACGGGGCGGGGCGAAGCTGTAACTATAAAGTGCAGGGCTATCAGTCATGAGTCCTACCTACAGGGCTGTTTCCTCCGCACCCCCTCCCCGCCTGTTACTTGAAAACACATGCTGATTGCTGATGGACAGGAGAGGGTTTCGGCGGGGCGGAGCTTCTTGCCTAACCGTGCTACTGGATTCATCTCCCTCCTCTCTGTGACTGTCCCCCTTCCATGATCGCACCGGCAGGATAATTTTTTCGCCGGCAAGTGATGATCATTCATGCCCCGCCTCTAACCGCCCACGTGGTTTATCAAAGTCCCAGCCAGGAGGACTCCAGGGCAGCAGGGACAGACAATCGCGCCCCCCCCCCCCCCCCCCGGCCGCCTATGCACGCAGCAGCTGCTGTTAGTTGCAGCGCTGCGTGCAGACATGAATACGGCAGCCGGTGGGCGGGGAGAGCGGCACATAATTGTGTGTGCGAGTGTCACTTAGCCGCCCGCCCCTCACTGTAGTTGCGGCCGCACACGTGGGCATCAGATCATTATGCAAAGAGAGGGAGGCGGGCGGCACTGGCATTAGTGTTGCTTTTTCAGCCTTTTCATCTTAAAGGGACATGATTTACTCCGGCCCCTTGTCCAATCAGGCGCCTGTAGGCACGTGCCTAGTGTGCCTTATGGTAAATCCGGCCCTGGTGTTTTTACTGTCCTGGCATTGTTTGGTGGGGCCTAAATTGATGAGCACCCTGTAAAGCCTAAAGGTGCTCATTGGACTTTGGGCAACTTTAGCGCAGCTAGTCTGCAAAAAAGTGTCACATACTGTATGTAATATTGCCATTCTCAGGAGTAGTAGTATAATGTGTTTTGGGGTGTCTTTCCACACATACCCATGCTGGGTGGGAGAAATATCTCTGTAAATGACAATTTAGTGTAAAAAAATAAAAAAAAATGTCATTTACAGAGATATTTCTCACACATAGGATTGGTTATGTGTGAAAATACACCCCAAAACACATTATACTACTTTTCCTGAGTACATCGATACCACACATGTGACACTGTGCAAAGGGGCCCAAAGTCCAATGAGTACCTTTAGGATTTCACAGATCAATTTTAGTTATTTGGTTTCCAGACTCCTCCTCATGGTTTAGGGCCCCTAAAATGCCAGGGCAGTATAGGAACCCCACAAGTGACCCCACTTGGGAAAGAAGACACCCCAAGGTATTTCGTGAGGGGTATGGTGAGTTCATAGAAGATTTTATTTTTTGTCACAAGTTAATGGAAAATGACACTTTCTGAGAAAAAACAAAAAACATCTATTTCCAGTAACTTGTGACAAAAAGTAAAACATTCTATGAACTCACCATACCCCTCACGGAATACCTTGGGGTGTCTTCTTTCCAAAATGGGGTCACTTGTGAGGTTCCTATACTGCACTGGCATTTTAGGGTCCCTAAACCGTGAGGAGTAGTCTTGAAACCAAATGTCTCAAAATGACCTGTGAAATCCTAAAGGTACTCATTGGACTTTGGGCCCCTTTGCACAGCTAGGCTGCAAAAAAGTGTCACACATGTGGTATCTCCGTACTCAGGAGAAGTAGCATAATGTGTTTTGGGGTGTATTTTTACACATACCCATGCTGGGTGGGAGAAATATCTCTGTAAATGGACAATTTAGTGTAAAAAAATGAAAAAGTTGTCCTTTACAGAGATATTTCTCCCACCCAGCATGGGTATGTGTGGAAAGACACCATAAAATACATTATATTACTTCTCCTGAGTACAGTGATACCACATGTGTGACCCTTTTTTTTTTTGCTGCCTAGCTGCGCAAAGGGGCCCAAAGTCCAATGACCACCTTTAGGCTTTACAGGGGTGCTCACAAATTAGCCCCCCCCCCCAAATGCCAGGGCAGTATAAGTACCCCACAAGTGACCCAATTTTGGAAAGTAGACACCCCAAGGTATTCACTGAGGGGCATGGTGAGTCCGTGGCAGATTTTATTTTATTTTTTTGTCACAATTAGCAGAAATGAAAACACTTTTTTTAAAAAAATTGTCACAAAGTGTCATTTTCTGCTAACTTGTGACAAAAAATAAAATCTGTTATGAACTCACCATGCCCCTCAGCAAATACCTTGGGGTGTCTTCTTTCCAAAATGGGGTAATTTGGGGGATATTTATACTATCCCGGCATTCTAGCACCTCAAGAAACATGAAAGGTGCTCAGAAAAGTCAGAGCTGCTTCAAACTGCGCAAATTCACTTTTTTGTACCATAGTTTGTAAACGCTATAACTTTTACCCAAACCAATAAATATACACTTATTGGATTTTTTTTTATCAAAGACATGTAGCACAATAAATTTGGACAAAAACTTGTATAAAAATTTTACTTTATTTGAAAAATTTTACCACAGAAAGATCAAAATATCATTTTTTTGACAAAATTCCTGTCTTTTTTGATGAATATAATAAAAACTAAAAATTGCAGCAGCAATCAAATAGCACCAAAAGAAAGTTGTGTTCGTGAGAAGAAAAGGAGGTAAAACATTTTTGGGTGGTAAGTTGTATGACCGAGCAATAAACAGTTATACCTGCAGTGGTCTGAATTGTAAAAAATGGCCTGGTCTTTAGGGGGGTTTTAGCACTGCAGTCCTTAAGTGGTTAAGGCAGATTTGAGGACCATAAGCAGAGACGACTGACAGTGAGTGCCAGTGACCAGCCGTTAATGGCTTGTATTGTTCACTACAGTTTGTAAGAGGCATATCATGGTGATGCCAAATTACTGCATTAGAATAGCGTAGGACATTATTGGGATTAGCTCTGGAATTGACCTTTGATAGGTCAGTAACTCTTTTGTAATAGTCTTCTCAGTACAAAGGTTACACTGATTACTACTGCTATTGGAAAATATATGTATAATGTATCCAAGTAATACGCAGACCACATTTGAGAGCGATTTGCTTACAAAGAGGAATTTAATAAATCATAGTAGATAGCTAAAACTGTACTCTGAACACATGAATGTAATACAATACACAACATAAATGTGAAAGAACAAGCAGGTCAGACACGTTTTATCTGAAATGTCTATTCACGCAGGAACTAAGGTTCTATTTAAGAACAGTGTGAAACTGACACCATAGCTTGTGATCTTAGCAACAAGTGTTAGAATGCACAGCTCATACTTATGCTGTCATGTGCTTTGGAGGTATTTATATATTACAGGTCACTTAAGTTATCTGTAATGTTTTAAATGGGAAGGATGTGTCACAATGTAAAAGCAACACAGGGAAGGGTTATTTAAATATACACAGACTCAACATGGTTGAAATGGTCAGTTTATCTCAAGAAAATTAGACCTTTTGTGACTTGCTTATAGCTATCTTGCTTCTTACTTGTACCCCTCAGCCACTATAAAGCAACAATTGTGTATACTAACTTCTCCAGCAGCCACACCATTCCTGCTACCAGCACTCTGAGTTTCCAGCAGCTTAATAAAGGGGAGCAGGCAATGCTTCTGTCAGCCAAAGTTTCTACTCTTTCACCATTCATTAAAGATGAAAAGGAAAAGTTAGGCTTTACTTACTAGGGGTTTCTTCTAGACCACTAGGGGCTAGAAAAAGCCCCAGGCAAGTATTATTATTATTATTTATTGTATGTATAAAGTGCCAACATATTACGCAGCACTGGTAAGTAAAGTAAGTAAGTAAAGTAAAGTAAAGCTTATAATTTACCTTTCCAACTCAGATGTCCTTTAATGTGGAAACAGTAAATTCGGGCGCCTGAGGCTAGTGGACAAATCGGGCGCCGCCATTCACTCCTATAATAAATATCGTTTAATGGGCGCCCGATAGGAAAAAAGGGCGCCGGTGAAAAATAACGTTTTAAAAGCGGCGCCCGGAGACTTAATGTTTTATTACTGCTTCTCATGATTACACATTATTTAATGATTTATACATTTTTAAATATTATTTTTAAACGAAAAACAGTACAATATTTTTTTCAAACATTATTTTTAAACGAAAAACAGTACATTTTTTTTTTTTTACATTATTTTTAAACGAAAAAACCAACAGGGGGGTCTTAGGTTTAGGCACCAACAGGGGGGTCTTAGGTTTAGGCACCAACAGGGGGGGTCTTAGGTTTAGGCACCAACAGGGGGTCTTAGGTTTAGGCACCAAAAGGGGGGTCTTAGGTTTAGGCACCAACAGGGGGGTCTTAGGTTTAGGCACCAACAGGGGGTCTTAGGTTTAGGCACCAACAGGGGGGTCTTAGGTTTAGGCACCAACAGGGGGGTCTTAGGTTTAGGCACCAACAGGGGGGTCTTAGGTTTAGGCACTAACAGGGGGGTCTAGGGGTTAGGGGTAGGTACAGGGAGGGTTACTTAGGCACCAACAGGGGGGGTCTTAGGTTTAGGCATCAGCAGGGGGGTCTAGGGGTTAGGGGTAGGTACAGGGAGGGTTACTTAGTAATTTTTTTTTTTTAACGTTATTATACGTTTCAGTATTTAAACGAAAAATTAACGTTTTTACAATTGCCGATTTAATGCACATTATTTAATGATTTATAACTTTAAAAAACATTAATTTTAAACGAAATACAGTACAATACATTTTTAAACGTTATCCATGCTTATCGTTAAAAACCCGGCGCCCTTTTTTCCCAGCGCCCCTTTTTAACGTACGCCTTTAATGTGTGTGTATACATGCAAAATGGCTACTCAAAGGGATCGGGACTTGATCCCTTGGGCAGCAGTTCGGAGGTCGAGTCCCGTACAGGTGCCTCGCTCTGCTAAAACAGAATGATGCATCAATTGCTACGGGGAGGAGCAACAACAACATGCTACATTATGAAACACTTTAGGCGTGAGGGGTAAGGGGAGAACGATGTGCTCATTGTCATTTATAGGCAACACTGCACCTGGAATTACATTTTTGTATGCAGAGAGGTTCTCACATTCATGGAGTACATCTCCCGACATGCATTGCACACGCGAAGCTGAAAATGCAGCAGTTGTGGTTGCTCCAAGGAGAAGATGGTGGATCCCATATGGATGGGAGGTTAGAGGAGCAGCACCCTGTAGGTAATGATGCCTGTACATACACTTGATTCTCAACCAATCAGATTCTACCTCAGCAGAATCCGATTGATTAATTTTCAAGTTGCATACATTTGTATAATCCAGCATCAGATCATAATTATTTGCATCTAATTAACTATACCTACACATGACCATTCAAATCTTTTCCTGCTGCTAATTTAGATCATTGGCGAGGCTGGCCATCCAGTGAACAACTAGACAGGGACTGTTCACTGACTCAACATGATTCATTCCATAGACTACCAGACAGATGTTGGTGAGTTGGTTTATGGATATTTTCAAAATGCTTGCAGTGCAGCCAACAGAAGCTTATTGCAGCTACAGATTAAGTTCCAATCCAAGGCTTTTTCTTTCACTTTAAAGAGCCCTGGTTCTTGCAGCACAAACTTTTAAGCCTGGTACACTCAAAGCAATTTCCCTTACTGATCGACAGGTCAAATTGATCATTTCCAACATGTTCAATCTGCTCCTAATCGAGAATGGGATAGATTTTGTGCAGTAGTGATCTGAAAATCGTTCCTGTTCTCGAACTGAAATTATTGATTCAACATGTCGATCTGATGGGAAATTGCATTCTGTGTGCCAGGTATAAGAGCTGCAGACTGGGATGTTCTCTGTCAATTGTATATGAAGCCTACCTCCCTAATGTCTCAGCTGCATGATGATTTTAAAGTGTACCAGAGCTGATCAAAGATCAACGTTTTATAGATAACTGGGGCTTCCTCCAGCCCCAAAAGCAAGGATCGCTCCCGCCATCCTCAGTCTTCTGCAGCTTCGGTAACGGGTACCGTAACTTCAGCCAGTCGCGGCCAGTCTGTGCAAAAAAGGGCGCCCTTACTGCCTGCGACTGTATAAAACTTTTATCTTTGATAAACTCTGGTTTCCTTTAAGCCAAGAAAAAGGCCTATCACACTGTTAATAGGTGTGTTTATAGATAATAGTAGTTGGTACTGGGTAGGGCATTTTCATGGCTGCCAGTAGTATAGAGGCTGGCCCTCATGCTCAAAGAAGTTCAAACAACATGAATGAATTAGATAGCGAATATCAATCATTTCTTAATCTCTCTTCTATTTTTAACGTCTCACTTTGCTATGTATTGATGTATTTTTCCCCCCTACTACTATCTTTCGGTAAAGTTCTTCTATAAGCCCTTTGCTGATGCCCAAACTAAGTCTTAATGCCCTATCCTTTAACTTTAACTCCCTAAGCTATGCCAAGCCCAAACCAATAACTGGGTCTGAGCACAGAAAAGAACAGTACCTGTGCTGCTTAGTGTTGCAGCACTGATATTCGACTATATTGAATGGGACAGCACTTTGTTGCGCACACAAAATAATAAATTAACAGCAGTATGTTTTCAGCACAGTGCAGAAGTGTGCCCATCAGACAGTGCTGTTTATCTGATGTCTCTGCAAATCGCACAGTGACTCATTAGTATTTAGAATCTATGATCCAGATACAGTGAACTGCGTAAAGTTGTTGTGCGCCCAGCAATTTTACTGTTACTACCGCCAGGGGGGAATCACTTGGCAACCCATTTGCGTTGCACGTACTGCAGGCTGGCACTTGTCTATCTAATCTATACTGCAGGCTGGCACCTATCTAATCTATACTGCAGGCTGGCACCTATCTAACCTATACTGCAGGCACCTATCTAACCTATACTGCAGGCTGGTACCTATCTAATCTATACTGCCGGCACCTATCTAACCTATACTGCAGGCTGGCACCAATCTAATCTATACTGCAGGCACCTATCTAACCTATACTGCAGGCTGGCACCTATCTAATCTATACTGCAGGCTGGCACCTATCTAACCTATACTGCAGGCACCTTTCTAACCTATACTGCAGGCTGGCACCTATCTAATCTATACTGCGGGCACCTATCTAATCTATACTGCAGGCTGGCACCTATCTAACCTATACTGCAGGCTGGCACCTATCTAACCTATACTGCAGGCTGGCACCTATCTAATCTATACTGCAGGCACCTATCTAACCTATACTGCAGGCACCTATCTAACCTATACTGCAGGCTGGCACCTATCTAACCTATACTGCAGGCACCTATCTAACCTATACTGCAGGCTGGCACCTATCTAATCTATACTGCAGGCACCTATTGAATCTATACTGCAGGCACCTATCTAATCTATACTGCAGGCTGGCACCTATCTATTTAATCTATACTGCAGGGCACCTATCTAATCTGTACTGCAGGGCACCACCCTACCTAATCTATACTGCAGGCACCTATCTAATATATACTGCGGGGTACCTACCTAACTAATCTATACTGCAGGCACCTTCCTATCTAATCTGTACTGCAGGGCACCTACCTACCTATCTAATCTGTACTGCAGGGCACCTACCTGACTAATCTATACTGCAGGCACCTATCTAATCTATACTGCAGGACACCTACCTATCTAATCTATACTGCAGGGCACCTACCTATCTAATCTATACTGCGGGGCACCTACCTATCTAACCTATACTGGAGGCACCTACCTATCTAACCTTTACAGAGTGTGTGCTACCACAACGTGTGTATCCACAGCATATGTCTCTAGGCCCGCATATGACACTCGCCCCAGGCCCCGCATACTCTAAGGCCACCTCTGATAGAGATGAACTAAAGGAATCCTTATTTTTCAGCAAATTAAATAACCTGCTATGGGAATAACCCTCCACACTCACCATATCTGTGATAATCCTGGTAGTGACAGGTGAAAACGTTTTTTGACTCAATGGCAATCCTCCCTCTGTGATGCTTCACTGTTCTGACTTATCAAAATCGCTATTTCCAGCTACTACCCAATTCACTCTTCATTACAGTGGGAAGGGGCTGTGACTGGAAATGGAAATCTCTACCCAGGTTGCTTTGCTTGAAATTTTTTTCCAGCAATCGCTGTATCATGACTACAGTCTCAGCGGGTGTTTATCAAGCAGTGCAGAAACAGACACAGCCTATTCGCTAATGATAAGAAGTGTGTAGTTGTTTATCAAGTGGTATGTGATGGTTTTACTGTGACTTTATGATCTATGCACCTGAAATGCTCTGGGAGAGAAATGTAAATACAGTGGAGGAAATAAATATTTGACCCCTCACTGATTTTGTAAGTTTGTCCAATGACAAAGAAATGAAAAGTCTCAGAACAGTATCATTTCAATGGTAGGTTTATTTTAACAGTGGCAGATAGCACATCAAAAGGAAAATCGAAAAAATAACCTTAAAGAGAATCTGTACTCTAATATTCTTACAATAAAAAGCATACCATTCTATTCATTATTTTCTCCTGTGCCCCTCTGTGCTGTTTCTGCCACTCTCTGCTGCAATCCTGGCTTGTAATTAACAGTTTTAGGCAGTGTTTACAAACAAACTAACCAGCTTCTAATAGGCTCAGCTAAGCATAGTGTGTGAGTCATTCACAGTGTGCAGGGGGCCTGCAGAGGGTGTGTATCGCTTCTACCAATCACAAGCAGCCCTGCACATTCCACACAATCAATCCTTAGCCTGACAAACAGGACAGAGGAAAGATACATTGATTTATTACAGAGACAGTGCAGTTAGGAAAGACTGCAGTAAGCCAGAGCAGATTAGAACAGGCATAGGAACTTATAGGATAGAAGAACTAAGGCTGAGAAATGTGTTACAGAGTCTCTTTAAATAAAAGATAGAAACTGATTTGCATTTCATTGAGTGAAATAAGTTTTTGAACCCCTACCAACCATTAAGAGTTCTGGCTCCCACAGAGTGGTTAGACACTTCTACTCAATTAGTCACCCTCATTACGGACACCTGTCTTAACTAGTCATCTGTATAAAAGACACCTGTCCACAGAATCAATCAATCAAGCAGACTCCAAACTCTCCAACATGGGAAAGACCAAAGAGCTGTCCAAGGATGTCAGAGACAAAATTGTAGACCTGCACAAGGCTGGAATGGGCTACAAAACCATTAGCAAGAAGCTGGGAGAGAAGGTGACAACTGTTGGTGCGATTGTTCGAAAATGGAAGGAGCACAAAATGACCATCAATCGACCTCGCTCTGGGGCTCCACACAAGATCTCACCTCGTGGGGTGTCAATGGTTCTGTGAAAGGTGAAAAAGCATCCTAGAACTACATGGGAGGAGTTAGTGAATGACCTCAAATTAGCAGGGACCACAGTCACCAAGAAAACCATTGGAAACACATTACACCGTAATGGATTAAAATCCTGCAGGGCTCGCAAGGTCCCCCTGCTCAAGAAGGCACATGTGCAGGCCCGTCTGAAGTTTGCCAATGAACACTTGAATGATTCTGTGAGTGACTGGGAGAAGGTGCTGTGGTCTGATGAGACCAAAATAGAGCTCTTTGGCATTAACTCAACTCGCTGTGTTTGGAGGAAGAAAAATGCTGCCTATGACCCCCAAAACACCGTCCCCACCGTCAAGCATGGGGGTGGAAACATTTTGCTTTGGGGGTGTTTTTCTGCTAAGGGCACAGGACAACTTAATCGCATTAACGGGAAAATGGACGGAGCCATGTATCGTGAAATCCTGAACGACAACCTCCTTCCCTCTGCCAGGAAACTGAAAATGGGTCGTGGATGGGTGTTCCAGCACGACAATGACCCAAAACATACAGCAAAGGCAACAAAGGAGTGGCTCAAGAAGAAGCACATTAAGGTCATGGAGTGGCCTAGTCAGTCTCCGGACCTTAATCCAATAGAAAACCTATGGAGGGAGCTCAAGCTCAGAGTTGCACAGAGACAGCCTCGAAACCTTAGGGATTTAGAGATGATCTGCAAAGAGGAGTGGACCAACATTCCTCCTAAAATGTGTGCAAACTTGGTCATCAATAGTGTTGGGCGAACATCTAGATGTTCGGGTTCGGGCCGAACAGGCCGAACATGGCCGCGATGTTCGTGTGTTCGACCCGAACTCCGAACATAATGGAAGTCAATGGGGACCCGAACTTTTGTGGTTTGTAAAGCCTCCTTACATGCTACATACCCCAAATTTACAGGGTATGTGCACCTTGGGAGTGGGTACAAGAGGGAAAAAAATTAGCAAAAAGAGCTTATAGTTTTTGAGAAAATCGATTTTAAAGTTTCAAAGGGAAAACTGTCTTTTAAATGCGGGAAATGTCTGTTTTCTTTGCACAGGTAACATGTTTTTTGTCGGCATGCAGTCATAAATGTAATACATATAAGAGGTTCCAGGAAAAGGGACCGGTAATGCTAACCCAGCAGCAGCACACGTGATGGAACAGGAGGAGGCGCAGGAGGAGAAGGCCACGCTTTGTGAGACACAACAACCCCGGCCTTGCATGAGGGCAAGAAGCGTGCGGATAGCATGCTTTGTACCGCCATGCAGTCATAAATGTAATAAAGATAAGAGGTTCCATAAACAGGGACCGGCAACGCTAACCCAGCAGCAGCAGCAGCAGCACACGTGATGGAACAGGAGGAGGCGCAGGAGGAGAAGGCCACGCTTTGTGAGACACAACAACCCAGGCCTTGCATGAGGACAAAAAGCGTGCGGATAGCATGCTTTTTACCGCCATGCAGTCATAAATGTAATAAAGATAAGTGGTTCAATAAACAGGGACCACGCGGCAACGCTAACCCAGCAGCAGCAGACGTGATGGAACAGGAGGAGGCGCAGGAGGAGAAGGCCACGCTTTGTGAGACACAACAACCCAGGCCTTGCATGAGGGCAAGAAGCGTGCGGATAGCATGCTTTGTACCGCCATGCAGTCATAAATGTAATAAAGATAAGTGGTTCAATAAACAGGGACCACGCGGCAACGCTAACCCAGCAGCAGCAGACGTGATGGAACAGGAGGAGGCGCAGGAGGAGAAGGCCACGCTTTGTGAGACACAACAACCCAGGCCTTGCATGAGGGCAAGAAGCGTGCGGATAGCATGCTTTGTACCGCCATGCAGTCATAAATGTAATAAAGATAAGTGGTTCAATAAACAGGGACCACGCGGCAACGCTAACCCAGCAGCAGCACACGTGATGGAACAGGAGGAGGCGCAGGAGGAGAAGGCCACGCTTTGTGAGACACAACAACCCAGGCCTTGCATGAGGGCAAGAAGCGTGCGGATAGCATGCTTTGTACCGCCATGCAGTCATAAATGTAATAAAGATAAGTGGTTCAATAAACAGGGACCACGCGGCAACGCTAACCCAGCAGCAGCAGACGTGATGGCTGAGCGAGCGGTGTACCACTATTCCCAGCAGACACAGAACAGTGAACAGAATGCTATATAATGTGGCTGAGCGAGGTACACAGAGTGGCAGTAAACAGAATGCTATATAGTGTGGCTGAGCGAGTGGTGTACCACTATTCCCAGCAGACACAGAACAGTAAACAGAATGCTATATAGTGTGGCTGAGCGAGCGGTGTACCACTATTCCCAGCAGACACAGAACAGTGAACAGAATGCTATATAGTGTGGCTGAGCGAGCGGTGTACCACTATTCCCAGCAGACACAGAACAGTAAACAGAATGCTATATAGTGTGGCTGAGCGAGCGGTGTACCACTATTCCCAGCAGACACAGAACAGTGAACAGAATGCTATATAATGTGGCTGAGCGAGGTACACAGAGTGGCAGTAAACAGAATGCTATATAGTGTGGCTGAGCGAGCGGTGTACTACTGTTCCCAGCAGCGACACAATGACAGGGGGGACCCTGGCTAGCGTGGCTGGAGCGCGAACTACCCTGCCTGCCTACCCAAAGCTAAACCCACAGACAAATGGCGGAGATATGACGTGGTTCGGGTATTTATTTACCCGAACCACGTGACAGTTCGGCCAATCAGAGCGCGTTCGGGTCCGAACCACGTGACCCGTTCGGCCAATCACAGCGCTAGCCGAACGTTCGGGGAACGTTCGGCCATGCGCTCTTAGTTCGGCCATGTGGCCGAACGGTTTGGCCGAGCACCGTCAGGTGTTCGGCCGAACTCGAACATCACCTGAACAGGGTGATGTTCTGCAGAACCCGAACAGTGGCGAACACTGTTCGCCCAACACTAGTCATCAATTACAAGAAACGTTTGACCTCTGTGCTTGCAAACAAGGGTTTTTCCACTAAGTATTAAGTCTTTTATTGTTAGAGGGTTCAAAAACTTATTTCACTCAATGAAATGCAAATCAGTTGCTATCTTTTATTTAAGGTTATTTTTTCGATTTTCCTTTTGATGTGCTATCTGCCACTGTTAAAATAAACCTACCATTGAAATGATATTGTTCTGAGACTTTTCATTTCTTTGTCATTGGACAAACTTACAAAATCAGTGAGGGGTCAAATAATTATTTCCTCCACTGTATGTGAGGCAAATTTTTGGCAGATCTGAATGAAAAACTGTAACAATTTTACAATGTGCTCTGAAGAAGATGTAGAGTTGAGCTGAAATTTTCGTAATTTCGCATTACTATAATTACGCATGCGAAATTTGCGATTACGATGCGAAATTAGCGTAGCGAAATTGCCATTAAAATCGTAATTGAAAATACCGTAAGCGTAATTTTCAACGCGAAATTTCGCGTTTCGTTCATGCCGTAATTTCGCATTAAACGCTACCGTAATTTCGCGTTAAACCGTAACGCTCCGTATAATATAAAAAAGCCGCCGACTTTAAGGGTTAATAGCAAAGCCCCCTTAAATGCTAAGAGCCTCACATTTGGAGAATATATTAAGGAGATCAGGAGGAATAAGAGGAAAATTTTTTTTTTCAAAAAGACCTTATAGTTTTTGAGAAAATCGATGTTAAAGTTTCAAAGTAAAAATGTATACATTTAAAAACCCGCCGACTTTAACGGTTAATAGCAAAGCCTGCTTAAAGTTTAGGAACACCAAATTCCTAGGGTATATTAAGGGGATCAGTGGGAATAAGAGGAAAAAATTTTTTTCAAAAAGACCTTATAGTTTTTGAGAAAATCGATTTTTAAGTTTCAAGGGCAAAAATGTCTTTTAAATGCGGAAAATGTCAGTTTTTTTTGCACAGGTAACAATAGTGTATTATTTTCATAGATTGCCCCAAGTGGGAAGAGTTTTACTTACTTCGTTCTGAGTGTGGGAAATATAAAAAAAAAACGACGTGGGGTCCCCCCTCCCAGACCTCTTTAACCCCTTGTCCCCATGCAGGCTGGGATAGCCAGAATGCGGAGCACCGGCCGCGTGGGGCTCCGCACCCTGACTATACCAGCCCGCATGGTCCATGGATTGGGGGGTCTCGGAAGGGGAGGGGCAGCTAAGCTTTCCCCTCCCCCTCCGAGCCCTTGTCCAATCCAAGGACAAGGGGCTCTTCTCCACCTCCGATGGGCGGTGGAGGTGGAGGCCGCGATTTCCTGGGTGGGGGGTTCATGGTGGAATCTGGGAGTCCCCTTTAAAAAGGGGTCCCCCGGGGGGCGTGGCCTGGCACCGTGGTGGATGGCAGCCTAGCTCCTTAGCTCGTGTCTCACCCGTGGCTTTTAGGGCCTCTATCTCCGCTTCTGGCCGCCTGACTACCTGAAGAGGCCCCTCTCCCGGCTCCCAGTACCTCTAGCATCCAGCCCATCCAGTTTGGAGGAGATCCGCTGACCTCCGCGGACTACCGCGCCAGAGGCCTCCCGATTGCGGCAGCAGCTTCAAATTTAGCCCCCGGCTTCATTGGGGCGACTAGGCCGCAATTTTTTTTTTTGCTGCTGGAGCTTCTGTGGGGAGATCTTGGACTGCTGGCACCCACCCTGACCCTCCCCTGACGCTGCTAGCCTCTGCAGGAGTCTTTTCTTTAGGCTCCATCTACATCTTTGGTGGGGGTAAGTGACTGTGGTGTGAGGGTCTGGAACACTATCCCCCATTCTATCATCTCAGAGGCTCCTGTCCTTCCTCCTGCCTGCCTCCATACATATAAATATACACTTTTTTTTTTTTTCTCCACTTCTCCTTCTGCTATCACCTGCTATCTACAAGCTGCACCCTTAAAGGGACATACCCACTCATCACTCCAATATCATGTCGGAAGTCACCCCAGAGAGTTCGGCCCCACAAAACTTACTTACTTTGGAAGCCTTGGATGATAGGCTGAATGTGCTGTTTAGTAAATTTACGCTCTCTCTGACTGCGGAACTATCTAAGTTATCTTCTGAATTGAGAGGTGAAATAACGTCTCTCGGTGACCGTACCAGTCACCTAGAGACTAAAATGGATCAGTTAGTGGACTATGCTAATGCTTTGGAGGAAGAAAATGCAGTTTTGAAAACCGATGTTGCGCTACTGAAAATGCAGCAGGAGGATCAAGAGAATAGGGACAGACGTCAAAACCTGCGATTTAAAGGTATCCCTGAAACTTTTTTGGATGCAGATCTCCCTAAGTATCTTCTGGAATTTTTTAAGCAATTGGTGCCATCTATCCCAGATGCAGATTGGAGGTTGGACAGAGCCCATAGATCTCTTGCACCTAAGCCTCAGCAAGGAGTTAAACCTAGAGATGTTGTGGTACGTTTTCACTACTATGACAGCAAGGAATCACTGGCGAAGGCGGCAAGGAATTTTCCACATCTGGACTTTAAAGGGGCCCAAATTCAGGTATTCAATGACATAGCTGTCTCCACCCTTGAGAAGCGTCGTTCTCTACAGCCGGTGACGTCTATTCTGCAAGCACATAAAATTCCATATCGATGGGGCTTCCCGTTCAAATTGCAGGTTCGCAAAGATGGTGTGCAGCATTTTATGAGAGACATTTCAGAAGCTGACAAGTTCTTGGATAAGTTGGGTCTCCCCTCCCTCCCGAAGGATTACAAATCGCCGATGTCTCAGAAACATGCCAGATCTCCTCAGAAAGACTGGTCGGCTCTTCCCCCCAAAATGGCTAGAGTGTCCAGGCGCTCCTCTCCTCGCCATCTTGCTATGGACACTTGAAGTAATGTTTTCATCTACGCAGTTTTTGTGATTACTGGAGCCCGTCCTACGCACTGTTTGCCATGGGCGGGAGTTGGGCACCTCCACCCATTGCCAGTCACACCTCCACCTATGGGTTGTTGGCTTCGCCACCCCTTGCCCTGGTTTAGACTACAATCAGAGTGGTTTTTTTTGTTTTTCATACTGTCATGGCTATCTCAGGTCATGCAAAGTTCTTATTTTCCTATCCAAATTTCTATGTTCTTGATCTATCTGTTGAGTAATTACTGTTCTTATTTTTATGTTTCTTTGACTGACCAAACGTTTAAAATTCTAATGCTATGTTGTACCATCTCATTCCGCCAATGCTATTCATGCACACCTGGTTTTTCTGCTGACATTTCTGAATGTGATCACCTATTACATACACCATGGTGAAACTTGTATCATATAATGTGAAAGGGCTGAACTCTAACAAGAAGCGGGTTTTAGCTCTTAAGCAATTCCGTGAGTCAGAGGCAGATATAATCCTTGTTCAGGAGACTCACTTTAAGCGAGGTGGCTCCTTCACCTTTGCCAGTAAACATTTCCCTGTCCACTATACAGCGAGCTGCCCCACAGGTAAGGGAGGAGTAGCCATATTGTTTAAACGGGACATGAATATTGAAGTGTTATCCACTAAATTAGATCCTAAAGGTCGCTATATTATCTTAAAATGTAAAATGGGAGACTTAACCTTTGTGCTTATTAATCTCTATGCTCCTAATGAGCGACAGGTGGCCTTTATTTCAAAGGTACTAGCTTTCTGGCAGGACATGGACTGTGCTGCTGTCATTGTTGGTGGAGACTTTAATGTTATTCATTCCCCAGGCCTTGATTGGCTATCACCCAATAAATTAGCACCTTCAGCAGCCACTATTAATCTAGCCAAGTCGTTCCGCAAACTGATTAGGTCATACCATCTCCTAGACGCAGTCAGGATTGCACTGTCAAACCAAAAGAGATTCACTTTCTACTCGCCGGTACATCAAACCCATACTAGAATAGACCATTTTTTGGTCTCTGCTCCTATTCTTAGATGTATGATTACGGCAGAAATCCATGACATTACGTGGTCCGATCATGCCCCTATTTCGCTTCAAATTACCACTTCTTTACTCAAGAAGAAAACATTTCATTGGCGACTTAATGAATCTCTTCTGCTCAATGAAGACACTAAATTGGAGCTGCAATCCTCACTGCGGGAATTCTTTGAGTTAAACGAGGGTTCGGTGGATAAGCTATCCATCCTGTGGGAGGCTCATAAGGCTTACATTAGAGGTCAGTGCATCGCTCTGGGATCTAATAAGAAAAAACAAAGGCTTTTGCGGAGCGCGGCACTGACCTCGGGTATACGCAGAGTGGAATTGGAATATGCCCAAACCCCTTCGTTACACTTGCTGAAGCGGCTATTGGAAATGAGAAATGAATTGAAAGACATACAGCTAGCTCAGGCAAATAAATCCCTATTATGGTCCAGACAATATTATTATGAAAAAGCAAATAAACCTCTTACTCCTATGGCCAAAATGCTGAGAGGGCATACTTCTGCACCTATACCGGATAAAATTGTAACACCTGGTGGTAAAACTCTCTATGATCCCCAGCATATTGCTGACGAGTTTAGTAAATTTTATAAGGATCTTTACTCCTGTCTAGACAGGGGTAGACATCCTGCATTTGATGCCAATAAACTGGATCAGTTTCTATCTCGTTGCAGACTGCCTAAGCTTCAGAAGGGAGATCAAGATCTTCTGAATGCTCCTATAACCTTGGCGGAGTTGTTAGAGGCCATTAAAGCAATACCTCTACATAAGGCACCAGGCCCAGACGGGCTTCCCAATGTTTACTATAAGACCTTCCAAGACATCCTGGCCCCGTATATGGTCAGACTTTTTAACAACCTGATGAACGGTTTAGATTGTCCGCAGTATTTTGGTCACTCCTTCATCAGTGTTATTCTGAAATCAGGTAAAGACGAGACGGCCTGCGGTAGTTATCGTCCCATAGCTCTCCTTAATACCGATTACAAGGTGTTTACCAAAATTCTGGCGACTAGGCTCGCTAGTATCCTTCCAGATTTGATCGATAAAGATCAAGTAGGTTTTACATACTTTCGACAAGCGGGGGATAATACTAGGCGAACAATTTCTCTCATTGATTCTGTGAACCATACTAAGACACCAACCTTGCTGCTTAGTTTAGATGCAGAAAAGGCCTTTGACAGGCTGAGTTGGCCTTACATGTTCTCCCTTCTGAAGCATTTGGGTTTTTCGGGTTCTTTTGCAACAGCTCTCTCCCTTTTATACTCAGCCCCTACGGCCCAAATCAAACTGCCCTCGGTCGCCTCTGATCCCTTTCAAATAAAAAACGGGACTAGACAGGGCTGTCCTTTATCGCCCCTTCTATTTGTCCTATGCATTGAGCCACTGGCCTCAGCTATTCGGGAATCTCCAGACGTCATGGGAATTTGTGTGGGTTCTAAACAATTTAAATTATCGTTATTTGCAGACGACATCTTACTTACTCTGACTAACCCCCTGACTACTCTTCCCTGTCTCCATAGGATTCTAGTCGAATTTGGTGCCCTCTCTGGATACAAAGTTAATTCCTCTAAGACAGAGGCACTCCCGATTAATATTTCTCTAGAAATGGCCTCCATTATAAAAGCTTCCTTTCCATATCGCTGGTGCCCATCTTCAATTAAATATTTGGGTATACATCTCACCTCTACCTACGACAGCCTCTATTCGGTTAATTATATCCCGTTGTTAGCAGAAGTGAGGCGCTTATTGAAAACCTGGTCCCCCCTCAAATTATCCCTACTCGGTAGAATTTGTAGCATATCCATGTCTATACTACCGAAACTACTATATCTTTTCGAAACTCTACCGGTAAAAGTGCCTTTTACGACCTTAACGGCCCTGCAAAAAGATATCCTCCATTATATTTGGTTAAACAAATCCTCTAGGATCCCACGCTCGGTTATGCTGACCAGGAGAGAACACGGAGGTCTGGGCGTTCCTGATATCACAAAATACTATTTAGCTGCCCACTTGAGACATGTGATTTCTTGGACCCAATTGCACGCATTTTCTAAATGGATGCAAATTGAAAAACTTTGGTTAGCCCCTGTTCATCCGTGTTCCCTCCTTTGGTCATCAAGACTCCCTGACACGGTCAACCCTCTCCTCCGTACCATGCATTTTACCAAGAATATTTGGCATTACTGCTCATCAAAGTTTCCGCTTACTACTAACCCCTCGTCCTTAGTTAATGTAATTTTTAATCCATTGATCCCTAATAGCTCATCATCTTTAGTAGTTAAGGGTTGGTCAGATGGCAATATCTTTCAACTTAGGCATCTTCTAGATCCCATTTCAAAAACATTTGTTTCTGCAGACCAGCTCTCCCAACGGGTCAATTTAACTCCTGCCCTACGCTTCAATTTTCATCAAATCAAACATTATGCTAAATCCTTAGGAAATTCAGACTTTACCTCCTCACCTACCCCGTTTGAAAGTCTATGCAATAATGGCCCGACGCAGACACACTTAATTTCCTCTATTTATAAAATTCTCTGTGCTTTTCCAGCAGACACTTTACCTTCCCACAGGTACATGGAATATTGGTCCCGGGCCCTCTCTATGGATATTACAGCTCCAATGTGGTCCAAGATCTGGCAGTCTATCGCTAAATCCACGCAATGCTCAATCCACAAAGAAAACCATTATAAAATTCTTTTGCTCTGGTACAGGACTCCAGACAAATTACACCGTTGGTTCCCAAATACCTCACCAACTTGTTGGAGGTGTAAGGACAAGGTGGGTTCGCTGATGCATATCTTCTGGGACTGTCCTCTAATTAAACCTTTTTGGGAGACTGTTTCATTACTCATTTCAGAAGTTTTTGAATCCCATATAGACCTGCATCCACTTAACGCACTTCTAGGCCTTCCTGTTAAGAATCTCCCTCGTAAACGGTGGAAGCTTATGTTACATATATTATCTGCAGCAAAGAGGTTAATTGCCCAATTTTGGAAATCCACAACGATTCCTAGTAAAACAATATTAATAGATAAGATTAATGATGTTAGGAGATTGGAAGATCTAACGGCCAGAAGCCATGATAATATCGAGGCACATGGCGAGCTGTGGGGTCCATGGGAGGACTGGGATATGACATTGTGGCTCCAATCACGTAATCGTAAGCCCCCATAATTTTTTTGTTGTTTATGGAATACCTTTTGATTAGCTTGGATGGTTTGGGATGTGTTCACTATATTTTAATATCTGTTGGTTTGTGTTAGTGACTTAACTATTTGGTCGGTTATAAGTCTGTGTTGTTTGTTTTTGTATGTTTTTTCCTAATATGGAAGTCCTGCCATATTATACATCTTATTTTATGTTCGTCATTATACATGGATTAGCGAGCCTATTGGATCTACAGGGTGAACTATGTCACTATGGCTTGAGAACCTTTCCCCTGTATAACTTGCGTTCATTGTGAAGATAACTGTATTCATCCTGCTTGCTATTCTAATAGTACCTATGTTTTATATAATTTGCTACTGTATTTGTCTTTTCTTATTTCAATAAAAAATTGATTGATAAAAAAAGGGGTCCCCCAGATGCCCACCCCCCTCCCAGGAGAAATGAGTATAGAGGTACTTGTAGTACCCCTTACCCATTTCCTTTAAGAGTTAAAAGTAAATAAACACACAAACACATAGAAAAAGTATTTTAATTGAACAAAAAACATAACCACGAAAAAAGTCCTTTAATATTCTTAATTAACCATTAATACTTACCTGTCCCTTTAAATAAATGATCCCACGCAATATCCTCGGAAATGTTCTATCAGTTACAATGTAACAAAGTTATTACAATGTAACAACTTTGTTACATTGTAACTACGCCGCACCCGACGTCACTCACCGCCGCCGCCGCCGCCGCCGCCGCGTCTGCGCTGCAGGACCCGACAGAGCTCTGAGCTATAGCTCAGAGCTCTCGAAAGCATCTTTGTATTTGGGCTCCAAGGAGCCCCATTGGTCCTTAGCAGACCAATGGGGTTCCTTCTGATTTGAAGGAACCCCATTGGTCTGCTAAGGACCAATGGGGCTCCTTGGAGCCCAAATACAAAGATGCTTCTCAGAGCTCTGAGCTATATAGCTCAGAGCTCTGTCGGGTCCGTGCAGGACGCTAAGTCCCCGCCGGCTCCGCTGCCCTCCCCGCCTCTCCCACATGTCACCCACATGTCACCCACATGTGGGTGACATGTGGGTGACAGATGTGGGCGGGGTGGACAGCGGGAGCTGCGTGGACTTAGCGTCCTGCACGGACGCGTATGCGGCGGCTGAGCGGCGAGTGGCGTCGGATGCGGCGTAGTTACAATGTAACAAAGTTGTTACATTGTAATAACTTTGTTACATTGTAACTGATAGAACATTTCCGAGGATATTGCGAGGGATCATTTATTTAAAGGGACAGGTAAGTATTAATGGTTAATTAAGAATATTAAAGGACTTTTTTCGTGGTTATGTTTTTTGTTCAATTAAAATACTTTTTCTAAGTGTCTGTGTGTTTATTTACTTTAACTCTTAAAGGAAATGGGTATGGGGTACAAGTACCTCTATACTCATTTCTCCTGGGAGGGGGGGTGGGCATCTGGGGGACCCCTTTTTAAAGGGGACTCCCAGATTCCACCATGAACCTCCCCCCCAGGAAATCGCGGCCTCCACCTCCACCGCCCATCGGAGGTGGAGAAGAGCCCCTTGTCCTTGGATTGGACAAGGGCTCGGAGGGGGAGGGGAAAGCTTGGCTGCCCCTCCCCTTCCGAGACCCCCCAATCCATGGACCATGCGGGCTGGTATAGTCAGGGTGCGGAGCCCCACGCGGCCGGTGCTCCGCATTCTGGCTATCCCAGCCTGCATGGGGGACAAGGGGTTAAAGAGGTCTGGGAGGGGGGACCCCACGTCGTTTTTTTTTTTATATTTCCCACACTCAGAACGAAGTAAGTAAAACTCTTCCCACTTGGGGGAATCTATGAAAATAATACACTATTGTTACCTGTGCAAAAAAAACTGACATTTTCCGCATTTAAAAGACATTTTCGCCCTTGAAACTTAAAAATCGATTTTCTCAAAAACTATAAGGTCTTTTTGAAAATTTTTGTTTTCCTCTTATTCCCACTGATCCCCTTAATATACCCTGGGAATTTGGTGTTCCTAAACTTTAAGCAGGCTTTGCTATTGACCGTTAAAGTCGGCGGGTTTTTAAATGTTTACATTTTTCCTTTGAAACTTTAACATCGATTTTCTCAAAAACTATAAGGTCTTTTTGAAAAAAAAAATTTTCCTCTTATTCCTCCTGATCTCCTTAATATATTCTCCAAATTTGAGGCTCTTAGCATTTAAGGGGGCTTTGTTATTAACCCTTAAAGTCGGCGGCTTTTTTATATTATACGGAGCGTTACGGTTTAACGCGAAATTACGGTAGCGTTTAATGCGAAATTACGGCATGATATGACTGTAATGCGAAAATTACGCGAAAATTACGCTTACGCGAAATGTCGCGAAATCCTTCTTCATTACGATTATGTACTTACGGCCATAATCGTAATTACACTAATTACGCGAAATTTCGCAAAATCGTAATTAGGTCATTACGCTCATCTCTAAGAAGATGTCATTTTTAACGTAGAGCTATTTGGTTGAGGGAAAGCTAATAACTAAGCTGCCCTGTTATCGTTAATCTGTCACGCTGCTCTTGTTCTTTATTCCTTGATTTGCAACAGCTTTGTTCATTGGTTCCTTCGGCAAAAATTGTATTTTTTTTCTGCAATAGGTCTCAGATTTCACTTAGTAGGCAAAAATGTGACTAGGCTCAGGTTTGCAGAGGGGAGTTGTGGTGTGTTGCATTGGACAATCACATTGCCAACGCAATGTGATTATATTGTAATAGAAGGATCACATAAGCGTGTTAGCGGTGTGGTGGCATCCATCGGCATAATACAACGCATGCTGTTATTGGACAACATGCACATTTACAGTTGCAGTGAAGCATACTTTTTCATTGACTTTATGCTTTACTGTATGTGTCCCAATGTACACATAACACATGGCGCAACTGTTCCCGTCTATTGTGATCCCATTGGTACAGGGCACCCAATGCTCTCGTGTGAATGCAGCCTTTTAGAAGACCCAAAACATTTATTGAAACATACAGCAAGGCAGGACTTCTGATATGTAGCAGAGCCTATGCAGCGCTCACATAGTCCATATTAAACGCAAAAGGAAATTTGCATAATACAGTTTACTACAGTCCACCAAGCAGACAAGCAGTTCTTGTTCCAACAACACTTCTTAGTAGTTTGAGCCTTTCAATCCCCAAAACAATATAAATTGCGCTCACCAACGTTAGTGGCTAATTGAATTACAGATCAGCAAACAGGCTTTTGATAGCAGATTCCACTCTGATCATACTTGCTTCACACTGCACAGTTTATACTCAAAAACAGAAAATGGGAAACATAGCGTAAGGCGGTCTGGAATACTTACTCCATCAACCACACCTCCTTGTGAAAACAGTGCTGCACTATGCACCCAGTGCCTCCACCACATGCAATGAACAAGATGCAAGCTCACTGGATAGCGTTACTGACCATGTGTGGACCAGCCTTCAGCGCTTTAGTTGCAATTATTTAATAACAGCCTGGTAAAATCACTTCCATTGAGCATGCCTATTAAGAACTCAAAAACAGACTGCCCATAGCGTAACACCTTTTATTGTAAAAAGTAAAACTGAAGTAATACACTCACATTTCATAAAATCATATGCACATTTCAATAAAAGTACAGGACGTTCTCACCTCCACATCTCCAGCATCTCCCAGCCCGCCTGAAGCTCCGCCCTACCGGTTTCCTCAATGATGACTCATCAGGGGCTCATCAGCTGTTACGGGGTCACCGCCATTTTTAAAATGAAAGACAGAGAATTCCATCAATTACAATGAGTAACAGGACGCGAGAGAGGAGAAAGAGATTGATGTGCAGAATACTCGGGCGGTAAGTATGACAAGGATAGGTGTATGTTTATTTTGATTTTAATTGTCAATTCAGGTTTAATTTAAGCTGAGTAAATGCACAGGGAAGCACATGCAGTTTTGGTTGTAAAGGTGCGTACACACACACTACCGCCGGCAAAGACGGGTCCGCCAGAACCTCCTGCTGGGCGGGCGTTCTAGCGACAGTAGTACGTGTGTACAGTCTGTCAGGCAGACTGATAAGGCTGTTTCTGAACGATCCACTTATCAGATCGTTCAGAAACAGCCTTATCAGTCCGCCAACAGCGTGTACACATGTGCTACTGTCGGCTGAACGTCTGCCCAGTGGAAGGGTCCGGCGGACCCGTCGTTGCCGGCGGTAGTGCATGTGTACGCACCTTAAGATTCTAAGGGTTCTTTGAAATGTAAAGGGATTAGTTTAAGTGTATTTACTTATTGCAATTGTCCGCTGGACATTGCATTGTATAGGCCACTAGGTGCCTTGTGTCATCTACAAATACAACAAACCACGGGCTACAGCAATTCGATTTGTATTGGATTGGAGCATAAAGAGCAACAAACTAAATGTTTTGGGCAGAGCCCTTCCTCAGGTGTCTTCTGACACCAACACATTTGTGTGAAAGGAGACTTAACATTTAGCATATCATATAATACTGATCCTGTAAGTCACAGTGCATGAACAGCATTGTCTTCAGAAGCTTATCTATAATGTACTTCATGTTTGTTTGTTTGTTTTTCTTCTTGGTACTAGGTGGCTCTTGATACATAAAGTTAAATATCTCTGATACTATATACTGATACTGGCATGTCTGCTGGTTGTTTTCATAAATTTCCTTGAAACCATGGTTCATCTATGTAGTTGTGCCTCCCCCTATTGGTCATTCAGTAGTATAAGTCAATTAGACATAAGTGGCATTGCTAGAGCCTTGCTTTTTTAATCATTGTGAATGTGAATTGTAAAGTTATCTTTCAAGAAAATGAAGCAT
This sequence comes from Hyperolius riggenbachi, assembly GCF_040937935.1. Taxonomy (NCBI): domain Eukaryota; kingdom Metazoa; phylum Chordata; class Amphibia; order Anura; family Hyperoliidae; genus Hyperolius; species Hyperolius riggenbachi. Next base: position 284,421,050 of record NC_090646.1, read on the forward strand.
TTGATGCTTTACAGATATCATCCTGCATAAAATCCTACTATCACCTATAAAGGTGGCATACATGTTCAACCTCTGACCATCTACAAAATCCCCTGTGGGCTAGAGGGTTCTGCAAAGTCTTAAAGAGACTCCGTAACAAAAATTGCATCCTGTTTTTTATCATCCTACAAGTTCCAAAAGCTATCCGAATGTGTTCTGGCTTACTGCAGCACTTTCTACTATCACAGTCTTTGTAATAAATCAATGTATCTTTCCCCTGTCAGACTTGTCGGCCTGTGTCTGGAAGGCTGCCAAGTTCTTCAGTGTTGTGGTTCTGCTATGAACTCCCCCTTCCAGGCCCCTCTATGCACACTGCCTGTGTGTTATTTAGGATTAGAGCAGCTTCTCTCTTATCTTTTACAAGCTGGATAAATCGTCCTCTGAGCTGGATGGGCTTTCACATACTGAAGAATTACAGACAAGGGCAAAGCTTTTTGCAGGAGAAAAAAGAGCAGCCTGAAACTTCAGTGCATGAGAGATGCAGGGGGAAAGAAACACACAAATGATCTCTTGAGATTCAAAAGGAAGGCTGTATACAGCCTGCTTGTGTATGGATGTATTTTCTATGTGTGGACATATTGTACATCAACCTACTTCCTGTTTTGGTGGCCATTTTGTTTGTTTATAAACAAACTTTTTAAAACTGTTTTTAACCACTTTTAATGTGGCGAGGAGCGGCGAAATTGTGACAGAGGGTAATAGGAGATGTCCCCTAATGCACTGGTATGTTTACTTTTGTGCGATTTTAACAATACAGATTCTCTTTAACTGGCTATAGCACTGTACTGTTCTCAACAGAGAGCTCTGATGTTGGATCTACTCTCCAATCTAAATGGCTACAGCCCTGAGTCCTCCTACCACCGCCAAGATGGGACTGGGTTGCTACAATCACCTCACACACATGCCTGTCAGGAGCAAGGAATCAGCAGGCCATATATACATATATATCAATTCGAAGGAGGAATCCTGGTACACCGATTGTTGAGTAAAAGTCTGATTTTTATTGCAGCATTTGTGGACAAATAGTGTTACAGCTCACGCGTATCTGAGCAAAGGCATGGCTCCTAAGTCATAGCTAACAAACAGGTGATACACAACAGGTTATATATTCTCCTACCACTACTGGTACCACTTTGGTCTACACTTTCCATATCTGCTCCAGTTCCTCTTTTAGGACCTGGAACTCCTTCAACTTTTTATATTCTTCTCATGTTACTGTCATTTAGCATCACTACACTTATAATGAATACTGTCTTCTGTCCTTGTCTCTCACCTCGAAGCAAAGAAAGATTGAGAAAAAATAGGGTCCAAGGCAAGACTGAAGCTTTGGCTCCCCATGGTAGTGTTTCTGGTAAGCTGAGGTGGCAGCTGGGCCCCTTGACACCCACTAGGCCCCAGGCACCTGTCTAGGTGGCTTTTTGGATGATTCTTTTCTGCTTTGAAGTCCAGTTGACAGACCTGCATTTGTTTGTCCATCTGGATCTGGAAGTCCCACTGGAGGTTAATCCTGTTACGTGGCCACACACTATGCAATCTGACTGTACAATTTTTATACAATCTTACCAACATCCATGTAGTGTAACAACAATAGATTCACTGTAACTTGGATATATTTCTCAGTTAGTCTCTTAAGCTACATCTACACGTGCAGATGACGTGCCGATGTAACTTATCAATCGAGCCGCATCAGATCTTGCCACCGCCGATTCCCTGCTCGTTCCCCGCGAGGGGACAATGGCAGGGAATCAAGCAGAAGATAAGTGGCGCCGGCGGGGACGCGGCGGGTACACACGGGAATGCGGAAGAGGCGATCGGATCACCTCGTGTAGACGGGGCTTTATACTACATGAAAGTGGTAAAATTGATGATTGATTGTACAATCAGATTGCATGGTGTATCCATTGTGTAGTATCACTTATCTGAGAATTTTTACACAATGCCACTCTTTGTTGTGGTGATCAGTATACATTATTTCCACCTGTATTTTACACCCTGTCACTATAAGTTGGACAGTCTATGAGGCCTCTCTGCCTGTATCTTCGGTCCTCTCTAGCGTGTCCCTGCTTCTATGGATCTGGCGTGTGTGTGTGTACTTTATCTGCTTCTATGGATCTGGCGTGTGTGTGTGTACTTTATCTGCTTCTATGGATCTGGCGTGTGTGTGTGTACTTTATTGCTTGTTTATTATTGGAGATTGTCTTTTATTCTATGTCGGTTACATGTATTTGTTATCTGTTATCTGTACATTAAGTATTTATTGTGGGACTTTGAATATAAAACTAATTTTTCATGTATAGTAATACTTTTAGGCTAGGTTCTCAGTGGTCAGATGCATAGTGCAAACGTTATGAGTGTAAACTGCAATGGAGACTGGACATAGACTTTAATACAAATCTCTCATGCAGCAAGTTACAATATCATGATCAGTTACAACGCAGTTCTGTGAACAGGCCCATAGAATTGTATGGGAAGTGAGGTGACATCCAGAATTATTCTGCAATACAACTGAGCACTGTGAACTAGCTCTTAAAGTATACCTATTATATTCCAAGCAGGCATTTTGGGCAAGGGCCACAGTTGCAACTCAGCAGTCCGATGGACCGCAATGAAAATTTGTGAAAGGCAAAAGTAATTCTTTCCATCAACATTCACAAATTATTTTGATTGACTATATCACAATTTCAATGGGTCACACGTTTTGAACATACACTTTGTTTTGGAATGAAACTGGAGTACCTAGAGGCAACCCCCACATGCAGAGGGAAAACATATAAAGTCCATGCAGATAGTGTCAAGGCTAAGATTTCAACCTGGGACTGCAGCACTGTAGGGCGAGAATGCTATCCATTACACCATGCCAAGGAGTTTTTGGGATAGGAGTTATAATTTAATAACAAATGCCATCACTAGATGTCACTTTTAAACTAATTCAAAATACTAGTGTTATACTAAATCCTTACAGTGTTGCCACTTAGGATGACTGGCTGTGCACTAAATGGTGTGCTGAGTATCAAGCATTGTGAGAAAACATTAATGCATGTTGAAACAGATAATGTAAATTATTTGTATTAGTTAACTGTAACAATTCACTTTCACTGTAACATTTTTTTACAATATATATTATATCTTGAAAATATAGAGGCAAACAGGGTTTTTACCACTATTTCAGTCCTTTACAATCCTCAAGATACAAGAATTCAACAAAAGCTATGATTTGGTAAAAATCCTTAGCATTAATAGCTACATTATCTCTATGATTACTACCCCAATAAAGCATGTTTTCTTCTTTTGGTATTTGGTGGACAAAACATATTGGGTTTTGTTTCTTTCATACATTAATAGGAATGAAACTACAGGCAGAATGTGGATGTCACAGGAACCCATTTTGCGTGAAATCCAGCATCACATTATTACAAGACTTTTAATGCCCACTGCTTCTCAAAGTCTCCTCCTACGATCTGCCATTCAATCTACAGTACGAAAACCTATGCAGAGCCGTATAATGGAATCAAAAACAACCTACCACCATGCTCTGACTTCAAGGTAATTACTGGAAAAGATATTTAAGATAACCTCCTAAACCTTCACCAGATTACCTGTGACCAGGACCCTGGCCTAAAACTGTTCATGTTAAAATGCCCTAACCTGTTTAGACCAAAATTTCACAAAATAGTCAATGGTTCCTTATACAAAGGGAGGTTTCCCACCTGTCTGAAAGAAACAATTCTCAGACCACTACTCAAGAAACCACACTTAGGCCCAGATGCTATGAGCAGCTACAGACCGATCTCCAACCTTTTTTTTTTCTGGGGAAAGTTATTGAAAAGGGCAGGCTGCCAATCTCTAACTTGAAGCCAGGCTCTCAGGAAACAATATCATTGACCCTCTACAATATGGCATCAAAAAACATCACAGCTGTGAAACAGCCCTCATTCAGATCTGTAGTGATCTGCTCATAGCAATAGATAGATGTTTCTGAGTGAAGTCCGACTAGATTAAACGCATGCTCGTTTCAGGTGTTTTAGACACTACTGATGCCTGAAAGATAAGCAGGATGCCAGAAACAGGTACTGTGTAAATGGAAATATATATGGCAGCCTCCAAATTCCTCTCGGTTCAGGTGTCCTCTAAAGCGGACTCAAACCAAACATTTTTTAACTCAAAATATTTAGTTGCACCACTCTGACACATACAAAGATAAATAAACACTCCTTCAAGCCTATGAGCATTTCAGTGCATGCTTTTCACCCTTCTCTTTCCATAACTAGGGTTATAGAGGTGGCAGCCATTAGCAATTCCTCCTTTGCCGGACACCTCCTACTCCACCAGTCAGCCGGATTCTGTCCCGGCAATATGAAAGGAAGGGAGGGGTTCCTCCAATAAATGTAAAATATTTTATATTTGTCATCATGCAGCTGAAAAAAGGCTGCTATTTATTATTATAATTTAGGAAATACCGTATTTTTCGCCGTATAAGACGCTCCGGAATATAAGACGCACCTAGGTTTAGAGGGCAAAAACCAGGGGAAAAAAAAAAAAACCTTAACCTGGTGCGTCCATATTTCAGGAGCATCTTGTACATGACCTACCCCAAATGGTGACCTCATGTGTCCCAATGTGTCCTCCTATGTCCCCATGTCACCCCCAAGTGTCCTGCTGTCACCCCCCAAGTGTCCTGATGTTTGCCCCATGTGTCTGCCCCCAGTGTCCTGCTGTCACCCCCATGTGTCTGCCCCCAGTGTCCTGATTTCACCCCCATGTGTCTGCCCCCAGTGTCCTGCTTTCACCCCCATGTGTCTGCCCCCAGGGTCCTGCTTTCACCCCCATGTGTCTGCCCCCATGTGTCTGCCCCCAGGGTCCTGCTGTCACCCCCATGTGTCTGCCCCCAGGGTCCTGCTGTCACCCCCATGTGTCTGCCCCCAGGGTCCTGCTGTCAGACATGTGTCTGCCCCCAGTGTCCTGCTTTCACCCCCATGTGTCTGCCCCCAGGGTCCTGCTTTCACCCCCATGTGTCTGCCCCCATGTGTCTGCCCCCAGGGTCCTGCTGTCCCCCCCATGTGTCTGCCCCCAGGGTCCTGCTGTCACCCCCACGTGTCTGCCCCCAGGGTCCTGCTGTCACCCCCATGTGTCTGCCCCCAGTGCCCTGCTTTCACCCCCATGTGTCTGCCCCCAGGGTCCTGCTTTCACCCCCATGTGTCTGCCCCCAGGGTCCTGCTTTCACCCCCATGTGTCTGCCCCCATGTGTCTGCCCCCAGGGTCCTGCTGTCACCCCCATGTGTCTGCCCCCAGGGTCCTGCTGTCACCCCCATGTACCCGCCGCGGCCATCTAATCCTCCCGCTGCGGCCATCTATTCCCCTCGCTGCCTGCCTCTGACCCCCTCCTGTGTGGTTGCGCCCCCCCCCCTATCCCCCGTGTGAGCAGCGGAGCGCCGGCAGCAGCTTACCTCTTCCATGTTGCCCGCGGCGATAGAAAACATCCGGCTTCTGTGGGCGGCTTCCTCTAGTGCCGGCTTGTAATGACGCGTCATTGATGACGCGTCATTACAAGCCGGCACTAGAGGAAGCCGCCCACAGAAGCCGGATGTCTTCATTCGCCGCGGGCAACATGGAAGAGGTAAGCTGCTGCCGACGCTCCGCTGCTCACACGGGGGATAGGGGGGGGCGCAACCACACAGGAGGGGGTCAGAGGCAGGCAGCGGGGGGATTAGATGGCCGCAGCAGGAGATTAGATGGCCGCGGCGGGGAGATAGGATGGCCGCAGCGGGGGGATTAGCTGGCGCTGCACACTCGGGGGACCCGACCACACAGGTGGGGGCAGGCAGCGGCGGCGGGGGGATTAGATTGCCACAGGCAGGGAATCCCCGATGACGGCGGGTCGCGGTTCGTATCGGCGGGCGTTCGTAAGTCGGGGATTCCCTGCCTTTGCCGTATAAGACGCAGGGACTTTTTCACCCCATTTTTTGGGGAGAAAAAGTGCGTCTTATACGGCGAAAAGTACGGTAGATTTTATTTCTGAAATCTTGTATTTTTAATTTGGGTCCACTTTAACAGACCACAAGAGTACAGTGGCACAGACAAGCTTAATTCTCCAGTGGTTCAACTCTTTCATGGCTGGCAGAAAAGGATACCTTTGGGGCCTTTCCTGTCCAACTCTGTACCATTAAAACTGTATGCCCCCGGGCTTGATAGTTTTGTCATCGAACGTCAGCAATGGACAGCAAAGCAGCTCCAGTCTCAATCAGTACCACTAAGGATAGGGAGTTCTTCAGACCTGAACAACTCAGACTTTGTGGGCAGTTGTGTGAACTGATTGATGGGGAATTAAACTTCAGGAATAAAATCTCAGCTGTTGTTAAATATTCCTTTTTTCACCTATGGAACATAAAAAATTAAGCCCCTCATACCTCCAGCAAATCTTCCAACCCTAGTTCATAACTTAAAATCACAACTGGACTATTGCAATGCTCTCTATAAAGGCCACCTTCCAAATAAAGACCTGCACCTCCTGCAATTAGCACAGAATCCCATTGCAAGGCTGTTAACAATCCAACCCCACCCTTGCCACATAACATCAATCCTTCACTTATTCCACTGTGTATCCATAAAATGAATCCTCTTCAAGATTGACCTATTTTCATTGAAATCTTTACACAATTTGGGCCCTGGATACATGAAGGATTTGTTGCAACTGTATCACACTTCCCACCAGAATGTTAGATCAAAAGGATCTAATAACTTGGTCACTCCCAGAGTCCACCTAAAAACCTTTGGAGCCAAAGTCTTCTGTCATGCTGCCCCTACACTTTGGAACTCCTTGCCACACCCAGTCAGAGCATCTCCATTTCTGGAAGCATTTAACTCCAAACTAAAAAGAGACCCGTTTAGATGGCATTTGTGAATACTTGACTATTTCCTGTGTAATACAATATTGATCTGGAACATACCATATTTTTCAAACCATAAGACGCACTTTTTGTCCCCAAAAAGTAGGGTGAAAAAGTCAGTGCGTCTTATGGTCCAAATAATACAATATGGACTGGCACCTGGGACCATACCACCAAGGGGGAGCAGCTTGGGACCGTGCCGCAGAGGTGGGTGCAGCCTGGGACCATGCCACGGAAGGGCAACAGAGCTTCATTGAAAAATCTGTCCCCGTCCTCATCTGTCCCCGCATCCTCCTCTGTCCTCCTCTCTTTTCCTATGTCCTCCTCTGTTCCCCCTGGCTTGTGCTTCTCTGCCCGCACCCCCCACCCCCCCATGCCCAGCAACAAGATACTGAAGGAAGTACCTAGTGAAACAAAATGCTGCTGCCTCCGCTGTTCCCTCATGCCAGGCTTGAATTTGATCCGCCTACTACTCTGTTTGTTGATTGGAGCTGAACGTCTCACTGGCAGGACCAGGCTCATCATTGGGGCCTATCACAGCACTTCCTCATAAGCAGGGAGTGCTGTGATTGGCCCTTTCTAAAGTGAAGCACTTGAGAAAGGGCGCATTGCCCGAAACGTTGTGTAATTTTATATGCTGTATCCGCACAGGAATGCAATAAAAGTCATTGGAGATTTATCCTAAGAAGGGTTGAGTCCATTGTGGAGATTCGTTTGCTATAGATTGGATTGTCTAGAGTGGTGTGATGGACCGCTCCACTAGGATTCCCCGTGATTTGATGTTCACCTGAGGCCGACTTACACTTGGTTTATACTAGTGCTGTGATTGGCCCCAATTATTATTATTATTATTATTTATTGTATTTATAAAGCGCCAACATATTACGCAGCGCCCCAATGACGAGCCTGGTACTGTCCATGAAACGTTTTGCTTCAATCAAAAAACAGAATAGCGGATGGATCAAATTCAAGCCTGGCATGAGAGGACAGCAGAGGCAGCATTTTTTTCCACAAGGTACTTCTGTATGTCGGGGACTGGAGTAGTGTGGCTTGAAAGGTAGTGTCGGTGGAGAAGTGTCCACAGAGAAGAGGACAGGCAGCAGCCGCCACCGCCATGGCAGACAGCAAGAGGGAAGTTCCAGGACACATGAAGAAGATTTACCTGGTGGGGGAGCTGGACCCTCAGGTGAGGCGGAAAGGACAGTGGGAGCCCCGAGGTATATGGAGTGAAGCAAAGTCCTGACCAGGAGACCAGCTGCAGCCTTCCAGCTTGCCAGTCAGCACACATCTCTGTCTGTGGTGGGCCGGGCATCCTAGAACATGTAGTTCTCCTGCAGCTGGAGGGGGAGAGCTTTTTCTAAGTGTTGGGCAGCTTGGGCTGCTTGTAGTATACTACTGGGAGATAATGTGCCCCTGCAAAATAGAGAGCTACTAATTATAGCAAACAGTAATTATACTAATTATAACAGAAGCAACGTGACATTTCCTGACACATTTTTAGTGCATTCAGTTTAGTGTATTTTTTCCCCTGTTTTTGTTGTCCCCTCTAAATCTAGGTGCCTCTTATGGTCCGAAAAATATGTCTTTTGCATCCTATGGGGAAAAAACGCTTTGCAAATGGTATTGTATTGTATTATTGTATATAGTTATATAGGTTGAAACAGAAATGATATTTACCGTAGTTTGGGGAGCTGGTCATGGATTTAATTCCGTACTCTGTATCTTAGGGTTAGCAATGCAAATAATAATTTGACTTAAGTTATTGGTGGGACTGGTTTCAACATTCTTAAAGGAAATCTTAAGTGAAAAAAATAAAAACCAGTTTAACTTACCTGGGGCTTCTCGCAGCCCCCTGGAGTCATTCTGTTCCCACAACGTGCTTCTGAGTCACTCTGGCCAGCAGCGGCAACCCCCGCAAAGCTGGCCTGTGTCATTGCGAGTCACTGGCTACTGTGCATGCACAGCTCCAAGCCATGCACCTTATTGTGTTCCTGCAGCCGGGAGAGTTCTGCGTATGCAAAGTACGCAGAAATCGCTACTGCGCTTGCGCAGAGGGATCCTGGCCGCAGGGACCTGATCCCTGTGCACGTGGCCCAGGGCCACACATGTGCAGTAGCCAGCAACTGGAGGCAATGGGACAGCTTTGCGGGGGTTGCTGCTGCTGGCCAGAGGGACTCAGAAGCATATTGTGGGCAAAGGATGACTCCAAGGGGCTGCAAGTAGCCCTAGGTAAGTTAAGCAGTTTTTTTTGTTTTTTTTTTACTTAAATCTCCCTTTAATAAAGAAAAAAAAATCCTCTAAGAGAGTGTCAAAAAATACTCCAGAAAAGTGTCAGAAAGCTGTAAAGAAATTAAAAATGCACTGTAAACCAGTCCTCCTCAGTTTTGCAATAACTTTATTAATGAGCCTGGTACCTAATAGTGCTGCCAGAGCCAGATTTGTGCTTTTTACTGCCCAAGGACACTAGAGCATCCTAAACTCCACCCTCCCACCCCCCAACTTGGTAGGGATTAGATTGTATGCTCCTCTGAGGACAGTTATTGAAGGGATGGCCAGAGGTGGCCTTAGAGTACGTGAGGCCTGGGGCAAGTGTCAAAAGCGGGGCCTAGAGCCATAAGTGTAGGCCATCTACCATACCACCGTGCTCATGGGCTTGTCCACTTCTAATACATTACGCCTTATTACGCCTTATTATTGTTTAAAAACAATTAAGTTTGTCAAAGGCCATTAAGCCAACCAATAAACTGGAGATACTAAGCTGGCTGGGGCGCTATGGATGGGTACTAGGCTGACTGGGGAGCTAAGGATAGGTAGAGGCTGGCTGGGGAGTTTGGAATAGATACTGACTGGCTAGGGAGCAAGGGGTGTGTACCAGACTGGCTGGGGATGGGTGATAGGCTGAATTGAGAGCTCCCAATGCCTTTTCTGCACCACCACCAGGGGAAAGGGTGATGTGTTGTGTCTGACTTTGCTGGCTGACTCTGATTCTGTTGGTGGTATTAAAGAGGATCTGTAACCTCAAAAAATCCCCTGGGGGGTACTCACCTCGGGTGGGGGAAGTCTCCGGATCCTAATGAGGCTTCCCACGCCGTCCTCTGTCCCACGGGGGTCTCGCTGTAGCCCTCCGTGCAGCCGCGACGTAATATTTACCTTCCTGGCTCCTGCGCAGGCGCTCTGACGGCTGTCGGCTCCGAACTACACGGAAATACCCGATCGCCGTCGGGTCTGCTCTACTGCGGAGGCGCAAGTTTCCGACGCCTGCGCAGTAGAGCGGACCCGACTGAGATCGGGTATTTCCGTGTAGTTCAGAGAGGAAAGCAGCCACAGCGCCCCCGCTGGAGCCAGCAAAGGTAAATATTGAAATTACAGTCGGGCCTGTCGCCAGCTGTTCAGAGGGCTGCAGCGAGACCCCCGTGGGACAGAGGACGGCGTGGGAAGCCTCATTAGGATCCGGAGGCTTCCCCCACCCGAGGTAAGTACCCCCCAGGGGATCTTTTTCATGTTACAGAGTCTCTTTAAAGAGTCTTCACCTGTTTAGCAAATTCCAAAATATGATGCTCCTGAGTCCTGTGAGAGGTTGATTGTGACTCACAGTGGTCGGTGCTGGGTCAGTGGAATTTTGCGTGCCCATGGCCGGGAGTGCTATGCGCATGACGTAAATCATGATGTCAATGTGCAGGGCGGTCTCGTCTGTGGGCATGCAATCAAGGACGCATGCACTGCTGGGTCAACACCTGAGCATAAGCCGACCCGGAAGAATGGGGCTCTCAGTGCAAGCGTAGTGGACATGACTGCAGGGCCCCCTTCAGGTGTGGGGCTTGGGGCGATTGCCCCACTTGCCCCCTGCTAAGGTCACCTCTGGGATGGCAGGGATTACAAGATCTTCTGAGGACAGTTAGTGACATGTTGGCAGAGATTAGATTTTAAGCTCCTTAGCAAGTGGCACATTCGGTGACAGGCAGGTTGGAGATCACTGCAAGTGCCCGTTCACTGCCTCTTTATCCCCCAAGTGCTAAATCCGGCTGTTGGTAGCCCCCCACTGCTATGTGCAAATTCTGTGTAGCAGGACGAATGTTCGGCTGGCTAACTGCTACTGCCATCCTGCCCCTTGCTTTCCTGATGCTCTAGGCCCTAGGTTCTCAACGTGTGGTACGCGTACCCCAGGGGGTACTTCTGATGGTTCCAGGGGGTACTCAGGTGTGATATACTTAACCAAGAACAACAAATTTAGAGTTTAAGAAAATTATAAATCTCATTTAAACAACACCAGATTTGTATTTTAGCTAATTAAAAGCAATAATACATGCTTGGAAATGGTTTAGGAACCAAGTATCATGTACTAGGATTAAATATATATTTGTCAAGGGGTACCTGTGAGAATGTTTACTATGCTAGGGGGTACTTGGTGAGTACAGGGTTTTAATAGGGGTACATACCAATAAAATGTTGAGAAACACTGCTCTAGGCCATGGCCTTTGTGACCTTGCCTAAAATCCATCCGAGAGTGCTGCTGTGGGGCATAAGGTGAAAAGTTTAACAAATGTAAAGACCAGCTTCAAACACTTCTGACAAATGCCAGTATGTTATACAGCACAAGAAATAAGTTAAAAAAAAAACACTACACAAGAATAAGCGGATAATCAAATGATGAAAACTGCCATACGACAGAGATGCTTGGCACTTACCAGACAGGCTGATAAAGAAATGACAACTTTAACTTTCATATGACTTTCTTCATCTGCTCCGTTGCATATAACAAGAATGAATACATACTTCATCATAAATTAGTCAATGACTGATTTAAGAAAAGTGCTGGGTTGTTATTAAATAGATTGTTGCAGAGTGGTGATGATGTAATCTGGAATGTCAAGGAGATTTCATTTACAAAGGTGAAATGGTCCTGGTGACAAATATGCTTGTAAGACATATTGGTATGTAAAGGCACACAAAGCCTTGCTCTGCATAAAAATCAAACACTACACATCTTGGACATTTTTACAGATGCTAAATTAAATGCACCTTCTGCAGAATAGATGCCAGACTTGCGGCCTGTGGCAGCTCAGCTGCACTTCTTGATCAAATGATTTTCCGATTGTATATTTTATTTGTAAACATCAACATTTTTGATTATGACAAATACATGTTGTGATGAACTTTTGCTTTTACAACTGTACAATACTTATATATGTTAAGGCCAGAACCCGAAGTTTGGCCACTTCTAGTTCTGGCCGGCCACTTCGGGTTCTGGCCGGCCAATTCGCGAAGTGCCCGCTGCGCTGCGGCCAATGTTAGAAACGGATCGTTTACTCTGATATGAATGTATCTTCTGGCCGCAGCGCAGCGGCCAAACGTATTAATTTGTTGCAATTTTAAGCCGGCGGCAATGTAACGATTCAAGCCGCCGGCTTTTTCATCTGCCTCATCTCTCTCCCTCTCTTTCTTATGGCCAGCCGGCGGGGGGGGGACACGCGAGTCCCCCCGGGAGTCGTTCGTCGCAGCAGGGGCAGCAGAGCGGGGAGGCTGCAGACATTGCTTCTGCCAGCACCCGCTCTGCAAGAACGGCAGGCTTCCCTGCCGCGACGAACGACTCCGGAGGGACACGCGTGTCCCCGCCCGGCTGCCCATAAGAAAGAGAGGGAGAGAGATGAGGCAGATGAAAAAGCCGGCGGCTTGAATCGTTACATTGCCGCCGGCTTAAAATTGCAACAAATTAATACGTTTGGCCGCTGCGCTGCGGCCAGAAGATACATTCATATCAGAGTAAACGATCCGTTTCTAACATTGGCCGCAGCGCAGCGGGCACTTCGCGAATTGGCCGGCCAGAACCCGAAGTGGCCGGCCAGAACTAGAAGTGGCCAAACTTCGGGTTC